>NC_085991.1:3247496-3534996 GCF_030014385.1 Trichomycterus rosablanca | reverse complement strand
TGAATAAATAAATTAAAAAGAAACAAACATAAAGAAAGGAAGGAAAACATAAATAAAAAAATAAATTAATAAATATATAAAAAAGAAAGCAAGAAAGAAAGAAAATCAATGAATAGATAAATAAAAAAAGTATGGAAAAAGAGAAAAAAACCAAATGAATAAATATATAAAAAAGGAAAAAAGAAAAAAAACAAATAAACAAACAAAGAAATAAATAAAAATATAAAGATAGAAAAAAAATATTTAAACTAATAAATAAGTAAAGAGAAAGAAAGAAAGAAATAAAGAAGAAACAAACAAATGAATAAATATATAAAGAACGAAAGAATGAAAAATGAATAAATAAATAATTAAGGCAAAAAAGAAAAACAAATACATGAATAAATATATAAAAAGAAAAAGAATAAAAACAAACAAATAAAGAAAAATATAAAGAAATAAAAAAATACACAAAAATAAATAAATAAGAGAAAATAGAAATAAAAGAATGAAATAAAGAAAAAACACAAAAAGCAAATATATTACTGAAGAAAGAAAGAAAGAAAAGAAAAACAATTAAAGGAATAACTAATTACACAAGTATAGAGAAAGAAAGAAATAAACAAAGGAAGGTATAAATAAAGAGGAAAACAGAACAAAATAAATATAAAAAGAAAGAAAGAAAGAAGAAAAGAGAAAAAGCTTTTGGTCTGATTTTGCGTTTACATGTAATGTATGCATTTGGCCTGAAGGGGGCACTTTAAATGAACGCTGACTTTATTACAAGTATGTACACGAGCTCAAGTGTTCACTGTTGTTCATGTGACTGTTTGATGAACTTCGTTAAAACTTTGTTTTAAAATCCATGATATAATGGACTCAATAAACTACCAGGAGATTATAAATGAAAATCCATCTGAAAAGGTCATCTGGGAACGTAGTCGGATCTTCCAGAACTACAATTAACCAAAATACAGTATAAGCCACAGTCATGGCCCTTCCAAACCCCTATCTAAAATATGAAGAGGAGAGTACACGAGAGCATCTTGAAGTCTGGAGGATCTGGTGTGACCCTCACTCAATTTTATCAGGGGTGTTAACAGATCTGTAGCTTAAATATAATAATACAGCGTGAACCCCTGATCAGAGGTCAAAGTGATGGCGCTGGGTGTGATGAGGTGGTGTAGAGGGAGGTACGTGACTCACCGGTAAAGTGGAGGAAAAAAACAAAAGTCATGGTGACCATGGTGACCAGGGACATCCGTTGCCATGGAGATCTACCTCCGCTTCATGGTGCGTTCCTAGGAAAAACACACACCGAGCATCCTACAAATGACTCATTACTAACACCGTGGGTGCAGTTTAGCCCGCGCTTTCTCACAAACTGGCGTTTGGGGGAGTGTGATGGTTTTTAATTGTTAGTGATTTATCTGCTGGGAGGAAACATGGCCGATGATCTTCAAGTGGAGAGGGATTCAAGGTCAGATCCAGTTCACTGTCTTCACCAGATATCAAACAAAACGATGATTTTCACCACAGATGTAGCAAATAATACATGAGTAAAATTCATCACTGCAGTACTGGAGTTACAATGATTTCTCTCTTTCATCAACAGTTTTTTTAAATACATAAACAATATGACCAAAAGTATGTGAACACCCCTGCTGTTAATTATTAGTTTTAATTACATTTATCTCTAAAAGGTAGATATAATAATAATAATAATAATAATAATAATAATAATAATAATGAGAATAATAATAATAATAATTATAATAGTGATAATAATAATAATGAGAATAATAATAATAATAATAATAATAATAATCAAAAGGATTATGAGATTAATATTATTATTATTAATAATAATAATAATAATAATAATAATGAGAATTATAATAATAATTGTGATAATAATAATAATAATAATAATGATAATGATAATAATAATGATAATAATAATAATAATAATGAGAATAATAATAATAATAATAATAATCAAAAGGATAATGAGATTAATATTATTATTATTATTAATAATAATAATAATGATAATGAAAATAATAATAGTAATAATAATAATAATAATAATAATAATCAAAAGGATAATGAGATTAATATTAATAATAATAATGTTATTATGTGCCCATTAAAAAGCTGGGATAGTTTTTGGACATTCATTCATCTTCATTTTTCATAAACCAGCCTGGTCAGGGTCATGGTGGGGCATGTTCCATTTATTTGGCACATGAACACAGTCTGGTCGACAGCTCAGTGGTGTTAAGCTAGTGTAACAGACATTTATTATTATTGTTATTATCATTATTATTACTATTGTTATTGTAATTATTATTATTATTATTAGGAAGATAAATTAATACATAAATGAATAATAATAATAATAAATGTATTGTTATTAATAGTTTTATTGTTTTATTGTTATTTTATTGTTTATAATAATATTAATTATTTATGATAATTATTAGTCGTAAAATTGTTATAATTATCATTCTTATTAATAATACATACATAATTTAATTCAAATACAACTATGTATTTTTTTTTAAATTATCATCAATTAATTAATTTATTGAGATGTTAGTAATTATTTTCACAACATTTGAATATTATTAGTCTATTACACGAGCCCACTGCTGCTGAGATCTGGGTTCAAATCTCAGATGTGCTATCAGCCTGCCGGGCATCTGAGGCACCACTGGGCACTGTGTAGGAACGATTTAAAAACTGGTAAACTGGTGATTAGGTGGCATCTAGTCCTGAAAGTTTGGGAATCACTGGCACCAGAACAATAAATACACCAGAAACATAAATATACTGTTCATTGTTTATTTCAACCCAAATCCATTCAAACAGCAATTACAGTGTAATAAATAATCAATATATTAGCTAAATTCAATCCAGTGTTTAATAAATAATCAATATTCCTTAAAATAACTCAATAACTACAGCAGTGAGACTCAGAAATAATAAATCCAGCTTTAATGTGACAGACCTGCAGTTTCAGCACTTTAGTAGCTTCTTCATCAAGTTCAGAATCTGGAATCCGTCGTGACCTCCAACGTGACGGACTTCCATCGTCTGGTTTCCTTCAGCACCAGCAGTTTTCGACTCTTCCTGACAGGTTCTCTGACTGGTTCCTTCAGGTCCACCCCAGGCATGACCCTGAGTCAGCAGCTGGACCAGACGTACTTCACTTGGATGTCTTAGTCCCGGTATATCCAGTCCACGGTGATTGGTTCACGGCGACGATTGCCTGGTGAGCTCCATGTAGAGGGTGGATTTAAGGAAGCGAGGGTAGCAGTCCTTCTCCATCAGGGTGTAGATCTTACTCTGGGCGAGGTCGAAGCAGGATACGCTCGGCTGCTCCATGTTCTTCTTTGTGATGGTCTGTGTCTCGTGGTCGAGGTTTACCTGAGGAACGAAAAAAGGAGGAACGCATTAGTAAGGAGGTGAGGAGGGTCCACAAGTCTCATTTTACTGGTTCAGTTCCATCAAATCTGTATGCAGATGTTTGCTGAGCTGATTATTTTAACTTTGAGCAGATCAAGTAGAAGATTGAACCAGCTTATTTAGGTGTTGGGCCGCCTTGCCATTGATTCTCCAGGTCGCTGTACAATCAAGAAACCTACCAATGACCAACTGTTGCTTGTAATCTATGGCATTATAATCCTAGAAGAGACCAGGTCCATCATTTTCCATAGAAAATATTCCTTTATATTATTATATTAGCATAACGACAGATCATTTGAAGTGACTTAAAGTAAGTTTCTTTATCACATCCCATCTACCACACACAGCACTTCCTTTAAGACTAATAAATACACCAGTTATGGTGTCTTGGGCTCCCGGTTATGGATGGCCGTGGCGTCTTTAAGACTGGACCCCATGATCTTCCAAAATTTTTGGATTCTTATCTATTTTTAGGTACTAACAGTGACAATGGGACAGTGGTCACCTAGTGGGTAGAGCTTTGAGATATCAATGAAAAGGTTGAGAGTTTGAATCCCAGCTCTGCCACCGTTGGGCCCTTTAGCATGGCCCTTAACCCTGTCTGCCATAGAATGGCTGACCCTGCACTCTGATCCCCAGATTCCAAACAAGCTGGGACAGGACAAATAAAAGCATCCTATTCTATTCTATTCTATTCTATTCTATTCTATTCTATTCTATTCTATTCTATTCTATTCTATTCTATTCTATTCTATTCTATTTTAGTCGACTGATAATCACCTCTCTTGGTGCGTCAGAACCGATGAACTCCTCGTAGATCTTCTTGGCCTTGGTGCGAAGCTTGGATGACATCTTCGTATTCCTGTAGTCCTCGCAGGCAAGGTAGAAGGCGACATTTTCCTCACTGTGCTCGGACACCAGGAAGGTTCTGAAAGCGCACAGTCCATCTGCAGACAAAATATTAACACATTTTAGTTAATTTCGTGCTTTTTAATAAGAGAAATAATCCAAAAACATTATGGACAGTCAGTGTATGGAATGTACAGACCTGATACTGAGAAATGAAGCAAGTTCATCCTCACCTTTGTGTGCTAGGAGGTTCTGAAAGGACGTTCTCCACTTGAGCATCTCCTCTATCCTCAGCTTGTCATTTTTGTTCGACAGACGCATCACACTGAGCTCCTGCTTCAGGAGGAAACTTCCCAACCAAGACTTGAGCTCTTTTACCCTGAAAATGACAAAAGAAACAAACAAAAAACAAAACCATAAGATTTCTCAAGAGTTTAAAGGACTGATATGGAAGGTGATACAGTTGAGAAGTTCTGCTGGTAGAAATCTTGTTAAATAATCTAGGAAATTAATTAATTAAAATGATTATAATTATACGTATTTGGCCCAAATAGTATAAGTTTAGTCAAAATCATTAACACACATTCATCTCATAGTATCACTATAAGTGGGTCTTGATTTTGATTTTGTCTTGGTCTCTAACATTAAAAAATCATGTAATTAGTCTTAGTTCTGCCTCAGTCGTAGCCTAGTGGTTAAGGTACTGGACTAGTAATTAGAAGGTCGCTGGTTCAAGCCCCACCACTACCTTAAACAAGGCTCTTAACCCTTACTCAGACTGTAGCTGAAATGTTAGTCACTTTGGATGAAGGTGTCTGCTAAATGCCAAAAATGACTTGGACCTGGTTGGTGTGGGTCATGGTCTTGTCTTGGCCACAAACCTCAAAAGTCGTGGTTCTGTCTTGGCTTAAGACTATATGGATCTTGGGCTCATCTTGATCTTGACCATCAAAAGCCTTGATCTTAATCAAGGTTTCATGTTTTGTTTTGGTCTTGGCATAGGCTGGTATAGGTCTTGTCTTGAAAGGTAAAAGTCTTAGTCTTGACTTTTAAAACCTTGGTCTTAGCATTTAAATGTCTTGAGTTTGTGTTGCCATTGGTTGGTATGTAAAGTCTTGTTCTTGTTTTGTCCCAGTTGGTCTTGGGTTTAAAATCTATTAAAAGATTAAGTCTTGGTCTTGACTTGGTCTTTACAATAAAAACGTTGGTCACAGCATCTACATGTCTTGGATTTGTGCTGGCATTGGCTGGTATGTAAAGTCTTGTTTTTTCTCAGTTGGTCTTGGATTTAAAATCTATTAAAAGATCAAGTCTTGGTCTAGTGTTGGCATGGGGTTGGTGAAAATCTTGGTCCTGCCTTGGTCTTGGTCTTAAACCTGAAATCCTGTCCAACATTTAAATCAATGATAAGATTTCTACAAGCATCTACACCTCATTGTCAGCATCTACAGACACGTCTATAAAAATCAACAGCAGTGTAAAAGTAAAAGCAGACGTCTCGTACCTCTCCAGACAGGTAACGGGCAGTGATTCCAGTCCTCTGCACATGTTGTGGTCGTGAGAGATTTCCAGCTGTGTATTGTCCACTTTACAGCCCGTGATGCTGAGTTCAGATTCTGAGAGAAACTCGACAGTGCGGCTCTATTTATACCCGAGCTCTCCGAGGCGGTCCTGTCCGTGGCCAGTAGAGCCGAAGCAGGAGGAGTTTCTTTTCTGTTTCCAGAACTCAGCTTTGATTCATTTCCAGTAGATCACGTCGTGTGGAGGGTTCAGGGTGAAAAAGATCAGACATGTGAAGTGTTTTTGTTTAAAGACTTTGGGGAATAATCAGGGCAGGAAGTTGAGATTAATGTGTTTTACTACATGATGTTTAGTCTGGCTGAACCGTGTGCACTTCTGTCCTGCAAAATCCAAACCCGACATGAAATTACAAATCCAATCAGATTAAGATTGTTTTAGGGCATAATTCTGGTCTGGGTACCTGATCTGGCTCTGTTTTTACGCCGGATGCCCTCCCTGACGATGCAACATTTT
This sequence comes from Trichomycterus rosablanca, assembly GCF_030014385.1. Taxonomy (NCBI): domain Eukaryota; kingdom Metazoa; phylum Chordata; class Actinopteri; order Siluriformes; family Trichomycteridae; genus Trichomycterus; species Trichomycterus rosablanca. Next base: position 3,528,663 of record NC_085991.1, on the reverse strand, counting down.
TTAAATATGAATAGTTTTGCTTTTGGGGTGGCATGGTGGCTTGCAAACAATGACATTTACTAAATGGCCAAAATAAAAATAATAAATACAATTAATGATTAAAAATATATTTAATATTTTTGCATTATTTCCATTCCTTTTTTTATATATATTTTCTTTATGCATCTTTTCACCTTTTTCTCCCTTTTACCGTGTCCAATTGCCAGATTGCATCATGCTTCCTCTCCACTAATGCCGATCCCCGCTCAGATTGAGGAGAACGAAGCTAACCCATGCCCCCTCTGACACATGGGCAGCAGCCGTATCCATTTTGTCACCTACACTTTGACGAGTGCAATGCGGATCAGCACTGTTACCCCTTTTCCACCGACGCGGCACAGAGCCCGTTCCGGTTCCCGAACTTGATTTTGAACCGGTTTCCACCGGAAAAAAGAGGTTCCAGACAGTGAACTAGCGGGCCAATCTGGCACCACAGAATACTTGGTTTTTCAGCCCCAACCGTGACGTCCGTCAGTGGGCGTGTCATGTTGTACAGCATAGCGCGTTAGCAACAATGCCGTCCGCTGGGGTCTCGTATGGAGCTTAATGCTGCATTTTTATCTTTTAAACTTCACCTGATTACATTTTGAACCAGTTTGCCGCTTATATTTTCAAAGCGCCTTTAAAAAGGTGAATTGTTTGATATTACGAGATAAAAGTGACAGAACAAAAAACGCTTAACGTTAAAAATAAAGCATGAAGCTTTTTCAACTCCTCGAGCTGCATAACCACACGTGAAGTAAATCCAGCTAAACACAGATACATGTGGTATTTTAGAGTGGATTTTATGTTTATTTCACACAGATGGATGTTCGTATTGTGGAACTTTAATGATGTTTCACCGCTTGAGTTGAGCGCTGAGCAAATCGGCTATTTGCGCCGAGAGTCGCGGTGAAAACTAAGCGCAAAACTCCTCTCACGTCAATAAACTAAAGAAAACAACAACTGAGACAAACACGTCACGTCTTCTTATCACCGATAGTTAGATCGCTGCTTTTTACATAAAAACAAACATCTGTAACAGCAGCACAAATGCTCACACATAATCCACACACTCCGCCATGTTATCACTTCTCTTAACTCTTAGTAAGTAACGTCCACCGATGATGACGCTGCTTGGTTCTCAAAAACTGGTGGAAACGCGCGTCGGTTCTCTACAGAACACCAAGGTTCAGAGAAACGGTTTAAGAACCACGGTTTTTTTGGTGGAAAAGGGGTATGTGTACGGAGAGACACACCCTGACAGCACTCTTTTCCCATCTCTGTGCAGGCGCCATCAATTAGCCAGCAGAGGTCGTAATTGCATTAGTTATGAGAGAGAGACCCTATCCAGCTTAAACCCACCCCTATATGAACAACAGGCCAATCGTCAAATTCCAACAGTCACACTCCAAAAGCCTTTCCAGAAGACACCATTGTAGGTGCAGGATGGGTTAGGCAGGGGGCTTCATATTAACACCGTGGTAATGATGTTCTTTTTTGGGTATTTGCACACTGTGCTTACCAATTAAAGTCCCAAAGTGACTTTAAAATACACCTGACTAATTTTTTGGCATTTTCATGCTTTTGTACCTCCAGTAATAAAAGTTCTACCTGTAATAACAGCTTTAGTCACGCCATGATCCAGTTTCCTGCTATTGCGACAGGTGGTTCTATTTCAGAAGAACCTCATAATGGAGACGGTGTTGTTAGCCAAAGCAGTGCGGCACTACAGGAAGTGAGAGCTTCTGTCTGCCAGGGTTCCTCGAAAGGAAGAAAATTCACAAGCTATGGCTAATTAAACGCTGAACTTTTTTTTTCAAGCGACCCATTATTTTGTCTGTGATTTTTACCTTGACCCAGACAACACAACAATGCGTCAAAACGAAATATGCTAATTAATAAAACTGGTGGCAATCTGGTCCCACTGTGGTTTACAATATGTAACGTAAAACCTCCACAAGGGTGCGCTTGTGTACAAGTTTATTTTGTGTTTATTTACCTGTTAAAATGTGTTTATTTTATTATTATTATTATTATTCTCAGTGACCCCTTTTTTTGGCTTGCCACCCACCCAAGGGTCTTGACCCAGGGTTTGAAAAACCTGCTCTAGATGGAGCTCGTATGCAAGTCAGACATGCCGTGGACACTGATGCCCCCCGTACAGTCTGGATGTTCTTGTTCATCTTTGGCACGGAGAACTCGCCGAAACGTAAAGTAAGTGAAGCCGGGTTTGGGACCGGCACTGAGAGCTCAGTGACAAGTGCACCTCCCAGTGGCAAGGCCACTCCTTTCCCAACCCACAGACTTTCCAAATTATGTCTATATGTAGACGCCCGATCTGCCTATAACACCAACAAGATTCTAAATCATGTCTTTTGTCCCATCTGAGATGGATGGATGGATGTAGGAGATTAGATAAACAGAGGGAATTAAATGAGGACAGATTGGTTAACTGAGGATGAGTGGACAGATGGAAGAGGATGGGTGGAAGATTGGTGGATGTATAAGGGAGGACGGTTGGCGATGAATGATTGATGAATGTGTGAATGATAGATGAATTAACTGATGATGGCTGAATGACAGTAATTTACAGCAGGGTATTTCAAACTCTGGGGCTAGCCGAAAAATAATAATAATTAAATTCCCCCTTGTGGAGACTTTATGTTACATCTTGTAAACCAGAGTGGGACCAGAGAGTAAGATGCATTGCTTGTGTTGCCAGGGTCGTGTAATTTATTTATTTACTAGGATTTTAACGTCATATTTTACACATACGTCATATTACGTCATATTTTTCTTAGGTTACATTCATATCAGAACAGGTAGTTACTGCTTACACAAGATTCATCAGTTCAAGTTTTTATGTCAAACACAATCATGGACGGGACGCTCAGGTGGCGCAGCGGTAAAAACACACGCTGGAACCAGAGCTGGGATCTCGAATACATCGTATTGAATCTCAGCTCTGCCTGCCGGCTAAGGCTGAGCAGCCACATGAACAACGATTGGCCTGTTGTTCAGATATAGGCGGGACTAAGCCGGATGGGGTCTCTCTCCCATGACTGGTGCAATTACTTCCTCTGCTGGCTGATTGATGGCGCCTGCACAGAGATGAGAAAAGAGGGCTCTCAGGATGCGTCTCTCCGTACACAACGCTGAGCTGCACTGCACTCGTCAAAGGTGATAAGATGCATACGGCTGCTGCCCACGTGTCGGAGGGGGTGTGGGTTAGCTTTGTTCTCCTCAATCAGAGTGAGGATCGGCATTGGTGGAGAGTCCTGGACAATTTTGTATCTTCAATTCCCTCACTTGCAAGTCTTTGGACTGTGGGAGGAAACCCACACAGACATAGGGAGAACATGCAAACTCCACAAAGAAAGGACCCGAACTGCTCCACCTGGGAATCGAACCCAGGACCTTTTTGCTGTGAGGTGCCTGGGTTGATTAAAAAATCATGGGCGCTCATGGGTCGCTTGAAAAAAAGTTTGAAAAACTCTGATTTAGAGAACGATTGATACATGGAGCATGAGTTGAGATGGGTCAAGTGTTTATTGGATAGAGTGGTACACTACCTGGCATAAGAGACCTGAAAATTAACAGACCCTCATCATTAATAAACCTGTGTTACTGGAAACCTCCTATAGCGCGCCTGGATTCCTGCTAACCAGAACAGCTAATCACTTCCTGTCTTTATTCTTAAACCCAGACAAACAGTAAAAGCTTCTAGCGAACGGCGAGCTGGTCGGTCGTGTTCACCCATTGTTCCAATTTTAGCGCCTCCGTTTATAGTTTAATTCTGCGCTCCTCGAACGGTTCCTGGCAGACATGAGTCAACATCTAACGATCTAACAATTAGTGTTTTATCTGGACTATATTTCTCTAAAGTACGGTGTGTTGTCACCTGATCATGACCTTGTTAAACATCCTATTTCAAAACCATAAGCATTTCTGAGGAGCGTCTACCCTTCCAAGCAGGTTTTGCACAAGATTTCCACAAGAAGTTCCAGTTTATCCCAAAGGTTTTTAGGTGAAGGTGAGGACTCTTCAGGCTGATCAGACCTGTTATGGACCATTAAATTGAAGCATGAAATGTATCTCACTGACTTTACACACCTGTTAGCAACATTAGAAGGTAGCTATAATTAGAAGGGATGTCCACATACTTTTGGCATTACAGATAGTGTGTATTATTTCTTGGTTTCAGTTTTAGTACAGATCATTTAACAGAAACAAAATGGTAAAAAAAACCATATCAGTATAACATATTTCAGAGTTAGTGGGAAGCACAGCTGAATTACTGTAGCTATAATGCTCTTCATATTTGAGACAGAACATGAAGCCTCGCACCGTCGCTGGATGTTCTAGGTTTACATTTAACTATTAAGGTAGCTGTGCTGTGTATTATAGCTTCCATTTATTCTATCATTTGTGTTATTTAATTACTGCCAAAACCAGGTCTGTAGAATTAAGCACATTTTCATGTAAGGTTATTAGGACCCTACTTATAAAACATCTTTATAAATGGCACTAGACATAAATAATAAATAAAAGTTAATGATCGTGACCTGGTTCGTTTGTTGGTTTGTTGTTCTCATTGATATCTGTGAGTTTTGTAGGTCAGTTACGTAAATCCATTTTTAGTTCACACTCACGCTCATGTCACGTCTAAATTTATCTCTTATAAAGGGGCTGAAAAAGTCTGAGATGTCAGAAGGACACAGTGATATCGATTTTAACACTAATAGAGATGATTGACCCAGTTCCACTCTGTAAACCTGCGTTTATACAATTCTGACCTCAAAATCTACTGTGCTTATTAGAAAACACACCAGATTTAGGATCATTATATAAAATATACGATATATTTATATACGAGTTTGGACAACTCATTGTGACTGTACCCCTGTGTACAAAGCAGCGTCCATAAAGATATGATTTAACATGAAGGAACCCCAGTTAAACAAATCAGTTGGATGAGTCCAACTTTAAGTGACGTCTCACCAGAATCAGCTGAAATGTTATCTTAGCGTTTGACTTCATCAGCCTCAGGATCTGGGGGCTGCCCGTGACCTCCTCGTGAAGGGAATTTTCGGGAAAGGGGCAGGAAGGCTGGATTTTCGTTGGAATACTACTTCCTGTGTCTGGCCAAGCGGAGACTTTCCAGAGTTGCAAACAGAGAAAGTTTCCTGCTCTAAAAAAAGAAAGCGTGACTAAATACAGACGCGTGCTAACAGCTGGATCACTTCTTCATTATTTTTATTTCACTTTCATCAACCGCTTCATCCTGGTCAGGGTCGTGGTGGGTCCGGATTTTCTGGGTAACACTAATTGCAAAAAAGGAACACCCTGGAGCCCTGCCCCAACCCTAAATAACTAATCTGGGATGAATTGGAACATTGAATAAAGCCATTTATTAACATCAAACTTCAGAAATGCAGTCAAATTTCTCTCTTTTTTTGTTCTGTTAGATGTTTTAGATTCTTATTTTTTTTTATTATTATATTCTATTTTCTTTTTTATATATTTTGTAGATTTTATATTTTAATTCTTATTCTTTCCTACCCCATTGTAATGTCGTTGTGTGATGTTTGTTTGATGTTTGTAATAATTGTAATTGCTGCTGCTACACCGCAATTTCCCTTTGGGGATCAATAAAGTAAATCAATCAAATCAATCAAAAATTCCCAGAGACAGACTCCAAAATCTTGTGAAAAGCTTTCCCAGAAGAGTGGAGGCTGTAACACCAAGTGCGAATCCGTCACAGGGCACGTCTGTGAAGATGCCTGGCCGACTGATAGCTCTGCTGAGTTTCAAACCCATAACAGACCACTGCACCACCCCAGCTACACTATATGGCCAAAAATATTTGGACAACCCGACCATGAGAAATTCAGTCAAAAATCCACCTATAGTACAATAAAAAGGGAATAAATAACGTCCTCTAACGAGGAAGGTAACAGGTGAAATATGGTGGTGGTAGCATCATTTACATTTGTGGCATTTAGCAGACTTTTTATCCAAAGATTTACAGTTATGATGGAAAACTATTCAAGCAACTGAGGATTAAGGGCCGTGCTCAGGGGCCCGACAGTGGTAACTTGGGAACAGTGGGGATTGAACCCACAACCTTTTGATTACTAGTCTGGTACACTAGTCACTGAGCTACCACTGACCAGATACTTTTTATCCAAAGCGACTTTTGACTGACAATTATGACTGACTACAGTTTTGAGCAATTGAGGGTTAAGGGCCTTGCTCAGGGGCCCAACAACTTGGCAGTGGTGGGACTTGAACCTTCAACCTTCTGATTACTAGTCTAGTATCATAACCGCTGAGTTACTACTATATGACCAAAAGTATTTGGACACCTGACCATGAGAAATGTGTGCCAATTTACAGCTATAGCCTAGTGGTTAAGGTGCTGGTCCAGTAATCCGAAGGTTGCCGGTTCAAACCTCACCACACCTCACCAAACCTTACCACTGCCAGGCTGCTGGTGGGCCCTTGAGCAAGGCCCTTCACCCTCAATTGCTTAGACTGTATACTGTCACACTACTGTAAGTCGCTTTGGATAAAAAGCGTCTCCTAAATGCTGAAAATGTAAATGAGCAAGAAGACCTGGCTTGTTAGCAGTGGAGGTTCTAGTTCATCCCATAGATGTTGCTCTGTCCATGTCCATTATGAACGTTGCTCAAAGAGCTAAATTAATAATAAAAAATAATATTGTCTATATAATTTTGACCCAGTGTAAATTATACAGTCCTGACTCAAACACTCTGGACGTTCTCGGTACAGCGGTGTATCTTTTGTGGCTCTGCTTAATCACTGGTATTAAAATATTTCGGGGAAGTGCCTCAGCGGGGAGGGAAGGGGGGTGTTGTGTGCCTGTGTGTGTGTGGGGGGGGGGGGGCTAAAAAATGCTGCAACAAGTCTGTCTTCAAGATCATTTTCATTAATACTGTGCAGAACAAAACACTCTACCCGGAAAGCTAGCAGCAAGCAAATGAAAATGGCCTCGGCCGAGCGTGTTGTCATACAAGGTCCTAATTGGGAACATTGCTAAAGATTGTGTTTGCCGAGCAGCGGGCCGTCTCTGATGAAGAACACCCGACCTTCACGTACAGTTCATATGCTGCGAATTCTCTACGTTAAAAAAAGCGAACCGTCACGGCGGTGAGTACTCCGGGTAAACAAGTCCGACGTCATTAACTGCACGTGGGGACAAATGAGTCCCTGGAACGTGTTCACGGTTCTGGTTCTTTGTTGTGTGATTGTACATGTATGAGCCAAAACATTAGGACCACCGTGCAAAACCGTGCACATGAGGGTCGGGGATCTATTAAATGTTAATCTGATGGAGGTTCCTCGTACTTCATGTGCTGAATGCAGCAGATACGATCAGCATGATGACCTGAGTGACCGAATCGCTGTGGCCAGACGACTGGGTCCAAGTATCTCTGAAACAGCAGGGATGATTTGCCAGATTACATTGCTAATTCCTGTCCACCATCAAAATGACAGGGGAATAAAGACCGTCAAATGGAAAGGTAACAGGTGAAATATGGTGGTGGTAGCATCATTATCATCTACATTCGTGGCATTTAGCAGACGCTTTTATCCAAAGCGACCTATAGTTATGACAGAATACAATTCAAGCAACTGAGGGTTAAGGGCCTTGCTCAGGGGCCCAACGGTGGCAACTTGGCAACAGTGGGGATTGAAACTGCAACCTTTTGATTACTCATACAGTATGCTAGCCACTGAGCTACCACTGACCGATTACATTCACATTTGTGGCATTTAGCAGACGCTTTTATCCAAAGCGACCTACAGTAATGACTGCCTACAGTTTTGAGCAATTGAGGGTTAAGGGCCTTGCTCAGGGGCCCAACAACTTGGCAACGGTGGGACTTGAACCGGCAACCTTCTGATTACTAGTCCAGTACCTTAACCTCAAACTACTACTGTCATCTTCTGACTGGCAGTAAGATCATTGACAGACAAGAAGAGCAGTGGTAGCATAGCGGTTAAGGTACTTTGAGTAGTAATCAGAAGGTTGCTGGTTTAAGCCCCACCACCACCAAGCTGGCACTGTTGGGCCCCTGGGCAAGGCTCTCAAGCCTCAATTGCTCAAATTGTATTCAATGATAATTGTTAGTCGCTTTGGATAAAAAATGTAAAATGGTCTACAATCAGAATGAGTTTTGATCCAAACCCCTTTCAAAAATGCCTGTGGCACTACTTTCAAACTGCTTCCTTGAGGCTTTAAATTGCTGAGTTCCTTTAGAAAGAGTGTGGTGTAAATACTACAGTATGTGGTGTAATTGTATTCAATATTTTTAAAAACCAACCAGTAGGTGGATTCTCTGTTTGCTCTTTGCTTAGAAAAAGACTTGAAAGGCTCCTGATCACATGAATGAAATGAGACGCACCGGAGGCACTTCAGACACAGAAGTGTCCCTGACCACACGAGAAACGCCGCTAAGAGCCGGACGTTGACGTCCGTGGCCGTCGGCTAGTCATCCCCGCCGCTTTCTCTGCCCTATGGACCGTGGCGCATTGATTGCGTAACGCTGAACTGCAGGGGCCAGCGCTGCGGAGAAACTGCACAATGTGGAAAACCCCACAAAGACTAATGATGTGAAAGCTTGGCCCACGCTGCTCCTCAAGGACATGGAGCTTTTGTGAGCGAGCCACTGAAAAGCCTGCTGGGAGAAAAAGGGCTTGCAGCACCGACCTACGGGAACGCATTAGCAGTGACTAATTCCCTGTAATTTTTATGATGGTGTCTTAATTTCACTCTTTAAAGCTACAGTAATGCACCTTTTTCCCGAACCTCGCCTGTGTGAGAGCAAAATCTCATCTTTGAGACTTTTTGGTCATCTTACGATATTACGAAAGTATGTGGACACTGCTTCTGATCACAGATCTCACGAGTGTTCGAGTGCCCACTTCTAACTTGGTTTAAGCCATGAGTTTGTTGCTGAGGGACTTCAGTGGTCTGCAAGAAGTGATGAATTGGATTGTAAATTAAGAACAAATGGGCAAGATTTCCCATAGACACATTAGGAAATATTGCGAGAAGCCTTTGTAGAAGACTCAAGGCTGTGCTAGGAATTCAATATTAATGCCTATGGTGTTGGAATGGGATGTCCAACAAGCTTATGATCAGGTGTCCACAAGTTTTTGGCTGTTTAGTGTATATATTACTGCAGAGATTCACTAGCAGTGACTTCAGACTCGGCTTGACTTGCGACTCGCAAAAAATGACTTGTAGACAACTAGGGATGTCCCGATCACGTTTTTTTGTTCCCGATCCCGATCCCGATCTTTAATTTTGATCCCGATCCGATACCGATTCTCAAACCGATACTTGTATTTTCTAGATATTGTCTAGATAAGAACTAGATAATACTGTTCACATAGTGCACACTTCAAGTACATTACAATTATTCAAATTAATCCAATGTATATGTTTAACAACTGAATAGCTCTGCAGTGCTGTAGGAAAAAAACTGCCTGCATCCAAGCTATTGCTTAATGTTCTTTTACAAAATAAAAGTAAACAAACCTAGTGCAGCATTGTAGTAAAAATGAAGTGAGATAATTACAGTTTCACTTTGAACTTTATATTCAAAGAACATAATTCTGTTTAATGCAGTGATACACTAAAAATGAACAAAAATCTCCACTCACAAGTGGTGTAGCACCTTAACTTGAATATAAAAAAACAAATAAGTTACTTAACAGCATTACAGTAAAACCTGAATACCAAAATAAAATGGAAAGTCACTCTTTTGTTATGAAGGAAAGCCAGTTCTTAAAGTGCTTGTATTGTGACAATGGTTGGATGGACGGGTCGACGCAAAGTGAGTGTGTTTTGACCCTTTGGGGCTTCCATAGTGCATGGGATAGCGTGCTCGGCTCTGGCTGTCCGCTATTCGGAACAGAATAAGTTTATATCGTGTATTTATTTCTTTATTAAGCGAGTGCATCACTACGATGCTCGGTTACATAACTAAGCCAATCAGAGAGCTTGATACTGAGATGTCGTTCAGACTTGTAACACGTAAACTCGTAAAAGCTGTATGTTATGGTCCTGAAGTTTTCATACTCGGATTAAAAGTTATTGTTTTGTAAACCGGAGTGATCCTCGACTCACACACCATATAAACAGTAAAATTCTACAGTAATGAACGCAGCTCTGCTCCTACCGCCTCGTGAAACGCTCGCATTACAGACATTACACCGCTGTTGGACTCGTTTCACTTTCCAATTTAAAGTATTCCACACAGCGGACATGCTGACGTAAAACAAAAGATCGGGTTATGATCGGCATTAGTAAAGCCGATTTCCGATCAGTTAAAAATGCCTTGATCGGCCCCGATCCCGATCTGTGAGATCGGATCGGGACATCCCTATAGACAACGAAAGTCAGCGACATGTGTTAACATTAGTTACGTGTGACAATTATATATATATACAGGGCCGGAGTGGGCCCCTTTTTCAGCCCGGGAGTTTCATGCCCAAACCTGGCCCACTTTTTCCATGGAGGAAGAATTTGAATAAATGAAACAGCAGCTAGCTCTTACAATGCCTTTTTATTGGGTATATAACAGAAAACATTTCACTTAAACATGTTTAATTCAAATTTAAATCAGTTAAAGATTTAAAAGGTAAAAAAAAATGTGACATAAAAAACATAAGACATGGCTTATCTGCTGCTCTGAGGCTATAAAAAACATTTCATTAAGGGTTAGCCTATTTTGCTGAATAACATAACATGCTTGAAGTTTTTATTTTTTTTATTTTTTTAACAATTTAGCCTATATTATGATGGTGTAAAATTTATAGTGATTTAGGCTATTTGTCTCCATTTTTAAACAATTTAACATATGTATATTCTCTACGTTATATTTTACATTACAAATAACTATCTTAGTTTAAATAACTCTGTTAAACTATCATCTACCTGTCCCTTCAGTAGTCATGGCCTCCTCGGGATCATCAGTACAGTAGCGTTGGAACAAAAACATTCCATTAATGAGTTACGCTATTTAATATATTACACTACACTACACATGTTTATTATTTTCAGCTTGAAACTGGATATTTGTGATTAATGGTGTGTATTGGGTTTTACAAAATAAACTACGCTAAGTTGACATTGTAAATGTTGTGCAATAGCCTTACAGTGACAATACAAAATTATTTCCATATCTCTCTTTACCGGCTGCAAATGGGGAATCTGGAAAACAGGTCTGTTAATTTGGCAGCTTTTTTTAACCTGGCCTTTTTGGCTCCACCTGGCCTCTTCCTGCCCTCCATCACCACCGACTGATGCTTTACCGGCGCTCCAGAAAAGACGCCTCGTGGGCCAAACCAACTTAAACATTTGGGAGGGGAGAATTCCCTCAGATGGTAGAACCCATCTAATCTATCACGATGTAGGGGCTGCGCTGTCAGATGAATGGAGAATTAATGCAAGAAGAAGAATAGATAAGTGACAGATAAGTGTCAAAATTATTTTTCCCAACCGGCCCAAACTCGAGATTGACATGAGCCGGCCCATCAAGAATCGTCCTGAATCTCCCGATTAGCCACTCCGGGCTTGTATATATATATATATATATGATCCGACATCATTCTGATCGTGTCATTTTCTGCTCTCTGATGGGTAAATGGGTAAATGTTCCAGCCAGCTTCCGGTAGAGTGATTAAGCGTCGCTCCCTACTCCCTCTTTTGGAGTAGATTCTTACTTAAAGTGGTGGAATACCCTACGTCAGGGGTGTCAAACTCACGGCCCGTGGGCCAGATCCGGCCAGCCACGTCATTTTATGTGGCCCGCGAGAGGTTTAACGACTGTATGATTGTTGTAATGGTTTGAGTCGTTACAGAGACGCGCTTATAATTTAACGGGACTCCTGCGCCTTTAAGAGACAACCGTGACATCGTAGTCATGGCAACTAACTTTAACCTTCGCTAAGAAGCCATGTGACTTTTACGGCAAAGAGAACGTGAAGTAGCGTAGTCAGTAATGTAAACAATAATAAATAAATACAAATAATTATCTTTCAATATAATACCAAAGCATCGTCTGTAAGTCGTGGTGTTTATATTCTCAGTTGTTAGTAAATGTTTAGTGAGTATATCACAGCGTTTTAGTTACAAATTTACCGTAATTAAATACAATTGTTACTGTTACTATAGCAATTAGTATCTTTACACAAAATTTTAACTCGTTAGCGTTATTTTACGTTTGGTTAAATCTCATATTGTACCAGATGTAACACTTGACTACAGCTGTGTGCTTTTACTGTATTAAGTTCTTTATTGTTTTTATTGTTTGTATTTTTACTTCATTTTGATGCACACAGTGTATCACACAGCTGGCGAGCAAATAAACCGACTGTATTCTGAAGAGAGCCGTCTGTCTGTCTGTCTGTCTGTCTGTCCGTCCGTCTGTCTGTCTGTCTAGCTGGGAAAGGGGGATAAACTCTTAGTGAGGGCAGAATGATTGTCTTAAAAATACATTGTAAAATCCTAAACAAACTGCATCTTTCAAAATGCATGCTGATTTTGTGACCTGCAAAGTGACACATCCCACCAGTAGATGATGTTACACATATTTACACATAATCCCAAAATGTACAAGAAGATAAGTAAGAAAATTAAGCATAAGGAGGAAATTTAATGAAAGTGAAAACAAGTTTGTGCCTCAGGAAGAGAAACCGGTGCGTCTCTTGTGTTATGAGGCCGTGTCTGTGGTAAAGGAGGACAATATAAATGCAGAATTCGACCTCCAAGAAAAACAACAGACTGCAATCACAGCAGGATACGTTACAATCGTAACCATAATGCTGATGTGGCCCTCGGTGAAAATGAGTTTGACACCCCTGCCCTACGTACAGTGGCAGAGCCAGACAATTTTCATAGGGGTGGCCAGACTGAGACCATTGCTCACACAGGGGTGGCACAGAAACTGATACCTTTTTTTATGTGGTCAATCACTCATTTACCTATACAGGCAGTAAGTGCCATGTAGAATTACATCACGAAGAATAATAAGCTTTTTTTCTCTCTTCATTTTCCCTGACAAGTGAAAAACCAAAATATAGCCTATAACCTTAACATTATGAGGAAGAATTTCAAAGCTATTCCTTTGCAATACATTATCATTTGGCTGCCAACTTGTGTGTAATGATGAGACTCAATTGAACCCGAGAACATGCTAGTGTGAATGCATGGAAAACAAATTTAAATTTTCTTTCAACAATATGATAGGCAAGCCGTAGCCTAGTGGTTAAGGCACAGGACCAGTAATCCAAAGGTTGGTGGTTCAAGCCCCACCACTGCCAGGCTGCTGCTGTTGGGCCCTTGAGCAAGGCCCTTAACCCACAGTTGCTCAGACTGTATACTGTAACTGTAATGTAAGTCGCTTTGGATAAAGGCGTCTGCTAAATGCCAAAAATGTAAATGTAAATGTAAATGATAGACTGACCAACACTATTAAGCCAAATCAGCATTGAAAATAGACTTTACTTTTAACAGCCTTCTACAATGCTGGAGCTTCTTAAAACGGAATATATTCTTTTAAATAGAAGTGTTATTTAACTGCTATTAAATTGTTTTCCAACAAAATCCGCCCAATTAGGCGGATAAGCGCCCAATCTGGCAACACTGGAACGCGCAGAGCCCGGTTGCGCCTTTATTCGTAGCTCGCCACAAATACTACTAAATAGTACTAGTAGAACTATGTAGTACTGCTTCTGTAATTGTGTTGGTGGTTGACATTTATGTCGTGTATTACTGCACGGTTTTGGGGGAGAACTACTTCTTTGAGGTGCGCTGTTGAATTGAGTCCCTGTGAAAACACCTGCGTGCAGAAATGCTTCCGCAAAAAAAGTTGCCGGCAAAGCGGTGATGGGGGGGCCGGAGGGGTGGCCGAAGATTCATTTATGGTGGCCATGGCCACCACTGGCCACCCCCTGGCTCCGCCCCTGCCTACGTAGTGCACTTCACTGGAACAGCTGGTGTGGGCAGTGATAGCTCAGTGGTTAAGGTACTGGACTAGTAAACAGAAGGTTGCCGGTTCAAGCCCCGCCACCACCAAGTTGCCACTGTTGGGTCCCTGAGCAAGGCCCTTAACCCTCAATTGCTCATCGTGTTCAGCTCATTGTGTAAGTCGCTTTGGATAAAGGCGTCTGCTAAATGCTGAAAATGTAAATGTGTGAATGAAACGCTCCCACAGAATTATAAGCACATTGACAAACTAACAGATTATATTTCTAATGGGACACACGGTTATAAATTTAATAGCATCTGGAAGAACATAAGCTAAGGTAAGCAGTGGTTATGGATTTTTTGCTGTGTTTTGGATTTGGGCCGCTGTGCCCGATTTATTGCACGCTTTTGTTTTGCAATGAAAACAAATTGTCAGTTTAAGCTTTTAACTAGTACCTAGGAAAGTAAAGGCACAAAGTAAAACGGCAAAATACAGTCGCTAATCTGTTGTTGTTTTTTATCTGAACTTACAGATTATTTGTTTATTTCTACGCTACATTTCCAATATATGTTTTGTGTTTATTATATTGACTCGTGACTTGACTTGGACTCTAGCCTAAAGACTCGTGACTTGACTTGGACTCTAGCCTAAAGACTCGTGACTTGACTCTGACTCGTATTTTGTGACTTGTGAACATCTCTGTATTACTGGTAAAATAAATTTTGCACATAACTCTTGTTCTAGAATTAATGTATGAAACTGATTCACTTGGTTTTGCTGAGCATTTAAGCTAAACATCGTAGCAATTTTAAGAATTTAAGAACTTGTCTCCAGGTTATTTTCACTCCTAGCATCACTGCTTTATGCTATTGTCTTTGTTGCCTGGAAATACCAGAATACTATTTGTGCATTTTTCCGCTACCAGTAGTAGTTAAACACTTGCTGGAGGAAATTCACTAGAATACCAAAGGAAGAAACAGACTTCCTCACTGGCGGCTCCTCAAGCCGATACTAAAAGGCAACGAGGGGTCACGCCATGAAATGTCATTCTGTTGCTAATACAGGAGCTAAAGTTCAGCTTATAATCCCCACTGGGGTTGTAAACAATGAGAAAAAGCTTTGCCTTGTGCAACGAGTAACAGAAGAGGTCAGGAAAGTGTCAACAAGGCCTTTCTGCTTTCACTCTGTGCGAGAATGTACAAGAATAGCGTGATGTTGGGGGCATGCTTTCATAATTTAATAGTCAACAGTTCATAAGCTTGAATATACAGTGGAGTATGCTAAATAGTATGTGGACATGCCATTCCATAACCATAGCCATCAATAAGGACTCCCATCCCTCCAGTTTTCTTTGGGAATTTGTGCCTATTCCAAGTCTATTTTTGTGTCTTGTCAGATGAGCTGTCACTAAAATATTTCACCAAGCTGAGCGTTCACCACTTTCTCTGTCTCCATTTTAAAACAATGACTCTCACTGTGGTACAGTGAAGTCCTACCCTTAAAGTATATTTTGCACAATGGAGTCCAGCACTGACGTTGGCTGATAGCACATGGCTCACAGTCAGCATTTCTCTGTCTCAACATTCACTCATTATTTCCGAATCTTGGACACAACTGGGTGTTCCAACAGAACAATAACCAAACACATCAAGTTTTAAAATAGACGAACTTTGTACATAAAACGTAACACACATTTTATTACTTTGAGTTAAAATCTCTCAGTCTGTGTTCTGACCCTACTGAGTCTGAGATATTTTAATAGAAAATACTATGCCATCATAAATCAGTCACAGTTAAACCATGACTGGCATTTTTACTACACTTGGGTATTTATTTATTTTGTAGACTTTAAATTTTCATTTAATTATTTTAGGGATATAAAGCAGGTCTTAAACTGACAAAATGTTTTATATATTGGGAGTTTGTTTCCTGTTAGCTTCGCCTACATAGCTTATCAAGCTAAGCTAACTTGAGCACAGTAAACAACGATCAAAACTTTGAGAATTTTGACTTTCTGCTGCCTGTTCCTCTCTTTTAACTTCAACATTGGGTATTTATTTATTTTGTAGGCTTTAAAATTTAGTTTAATGAGCTGAAATAACTTAATTATGGGGAACAAAGCAAGTCCTAAATGGACAAAAAGCTTTATACAGTATATTGAGAGTTTGTTTCCTGCTAGCTTCGCCTACTTAGCAAGCTAAGCTACCCTGAGCACAGTGAACTATGCAATAAACATAGTTTTGAGATAAAAAGTCAGAATTTTGACTTTCTGTTGCCTGTTTTACTCTTTTAAACGAAGACAATGTCCACATGAAAGTCCTCTTGGTTAAAGCAAAGCAAAATTGGCGTACTTTACCGATCTCTAGCACTAAATACGTTTGTACTATCAATAGATGGCAGCATTGTTCTGCTTGACTGTATCTCAGCCTCCATCACACACGATGAGATGAAACAAGTACTCAGCCACTTCTGTTTTGCTTTTGGTATTTAATACACTTCAAGAAGTTTATATGGCCAAAAATATGTGGACACATGTCCATGAGCTTCCTGTACACTCCATCCCAAAACAACAGGAAATAAAATGGAGTTCTTTGAGGTCACAACAGCCTCACTATTCTGGGAAAACTTTTGGTTCCTCCTAAATGTGTTTGACAAAGTTGAGGTCAGGGTTCTGTGCAGGGTAGTGAAGTTTTTCCATTCTAAACTGGTCAAATCATGTGGTTATTGGCCTCGCTTTGTGCAGTGGGGTGTGGTCATGCAGGAAAGTGCCTATCCAAATTAATGTTACAAGGTTGGAAACATGTAGGTGTAGCCTAGTCAGATCAACTGTTTAGAGGTGGTTTGATTAAAGCAGTGTTGCTGTAGGTTTGTATTTTCCCAGTTTTTACTTAATTAAGCTGTTCAGTGCCTTTGAGATGATCTTGTATCCTTTTCCATTTCTGTGCTTGAGATCCCTGTGTTGTTTGGAAGAACTCTGCCAAAAAGAAAGACATCACAAAGAGATAAGCAATGTACTCTTGTAAAAAAAAATGTATGAAGGATATCAGAAATGAGGCAGAATAAATCATTTAAAATTAGCTGTAAGGCATTGAGCTTTTTTCTGTTTTGTTAATAGATCAACTAAAAATATATGACAATAAACTATAAAGTAGTTTAGGGTTAAAACATTTACCAGAAACTGTGTATAAACAACCAAAAGAAACAAATGGATCATATTTCATTGCTTCTCAGTGTGGCATTCTGTCTTTTTTCCATCTTCAGTGTAAAGTCACAGCGGGGAATAACGGGCTGCAGAATAATCGTCCCCAAGGAGCAGATGGTGGTCGCATCCTTCTATTGCATTATGTGGTTCAAATTCTTCAACAATTGCAGAAGTCACAAGGGGCCTGCACAGCATGAAGAAAGAACAAGTTCTGAGAAGCTTTTAAAGATAGTGGTCGATGTTTACTGACTGTGATGTAAGATAGATAAAAGTATTATGACAACTGTATATCAGATATGCAATATTTTATCATCTTGTTACTAAGCCATGGACTATGGTCACCTTCAGAGCCATCTCCAATAACAAAAACAAATATATCACAAATATTTGGCCATTTATTCATTCACAAACCACAAACCAATTCATCCTGGTCAGTCAATGCCAATCCATCTCACACTCAGGCATTCAGTTAATAAATCACACTTAAGGGTAATTTAGAATAGCCTGTTTACCTTATGCATGTTTGGAAGGAAAGAAGAATCTGAAGTACCCAGAAAATCCTCACAGAAAATAACCTGACCAACTTTCAAAACCCATTAGAAACCATTAAACTAGACCAGTATTAACAACTGAGGCCAGTTGCTAGGTAAAGCCAGCTTTATTGGCTCAGGTTTATTAACATGGCAGGCTGATCTGGTTTGATGGATACCAACTGTACACCAATGATCAGACCAGCACAAACTTGTTTTTTTAGGCTGGAGGACCAGAAAATATATTCATATTTGTATACCAGCACATCGATGACCAGCCAAAAGCAGCAGAACCAGCATAACAACATTGGAAATGATGGTCAGTGGCCAGCAAAAACAGCCTAACCAGCACTAAAAGACAGATGCTGACCAGTGACCAGGACAATCCCAGCATAAACATAAGTCAATAAACATACTGTATATATACACTGATGAGGCATAACATTATGACCACCTTCCTAATATTGTGTTGGTCCCCCTTTTGCTGCCTCAAACGCAACAAACTTAACTTCTTCAGCAATTTGAGCTACAGTAGCTCGTCTGTTGGATCGGACCACACGGGCCAGCCTTCGCTCCCCACATGCATCAATGAACCTTGGCTGCCCATGACCCTGTCGCCAGTTTACCACTGTTCCTTCCTTGGGACACTTTTGATAGATACTGACCACTGCAGACCGGGAACACCCCACAACAGCTGCAGTTTTGAAGATGCTCTGACCCAGTCTAGCCATCACAATTTGCCCCTCGTCAATCTCACTCAAATCCTCACGCTCGCCCATTTTTCCTGCTTCTAACATCAACTTTGAGGATAAAATGTTCACTTGCTGCTTAATACTATATCCCACCCACTAACAGGTGCCGTGATGAAGAGATAATCAGTATTATTTACTTCACCTGTCATAATGTCACCCGGTCATAATGTTATGCCTGGTCGGTGTAAATGCATATATTTTTAAAAGCAACCATTTAGCTGAAGGATTAAGGCTGGGCATGGTTAATGATCATCATGTATAATTTTAACTCAGTGCTTTCCTGTTTGCTTCTCTGCAGAGTCTCCTGCCAGGAGATTCCTGGGAAGTCGTCAGATGTGAACGATGTGAACTCTCGGTGGGGATTTAGCTCATGGTAAAAAGCAAGGGAAAGTTGAAACAGAACTAAACCACAGGCCAAATCAGCTTAATCTGACTTTAAGCCTCGTCCACACAAACATGAATCCATAGAAAACCCTACGATTTATATCAAAGAATTCTGGACCACATTGTGATGCTGAGATGTTGAAGACATGTTTGTACTCAGCATGGGAATGATAGAGATGAAATCAAAATGTGATGTACACATGTTGTGGAGCGTGTACCAACACTTGTACTTCTTTGTTTATATAAACAGCAACAAAAAACAGTCCTGACAACAAGATGAAAGAAAAAAGGAAAATAGGAAGGTCCATAAAACGGTGGCAAAAATGCTGTTATTGCTGGTGCACAGATGCACCTCATCAATCACAATCATGCTGACTGGTAACCAGCCTCCACGAACAAGAACACAAAGCAAAACAGAGGAAACAAGACCACAAGAGAGGCAACAAAACCCAAACCAGGAAGCTCTTAGGTTCATTACAGACTGCTCGATATCGGCTGAAATAATCATCAATATTATTCTATATTATTCGGACGTCCCATTTTAAAAACAAATGGTATGTAAACAGAGTGACCTCTGTGTAATCGCTTCAGATTAAACAAGAGCCACTCTTTTGAGAAGACTTTTCACAAGACTTTGAAGTACAAAGTCTGTGGGAATTTGTGCCCATTGAGTCAATTGAGCATTGTTATGGTTGGACATTAATGTTGTTATAGACTGATGAAGCCTTAAATGATGTTCTATTTCATTCCAAAGCCGTTCACTGAGGATCCTTAACATCACTTGTGTCAAACTTAAGGCCCGGGGGCCAAATCCGACCGCCACGTCGTTTTATGTGGCCCGTTAGAGCTTAATATGATTAGTAGTATGTACTTAGTATGATTGTCTTAAAATGCCACCATTTGTAGAAAGGAGGGTTGGGCCAGGTGTGGGAGACTTGCAAGGAGGACAGAAGCTCAACAGTTCAAGTTCCAGTACTTTTGTTTTATTTGCACACACAAGAAATATTTACACACACGTTGAAGGTTAAAAACCACAGCTGGTCGACCTACCAGTAATCCCATCGGCTTAAGCCAACTAAAAGGTAGTTACCCAGGTGAAAAGCTTTTGACCGTAGCGCTCTCACCATAAGGCGGTACTAGCCAAAGCTACATAAGGCCTTCTGCCATCTTTCCTTCCCTTTCCGCCTCATTTCCTCCTGCTTTAACAAAAAGGTCCCTCCCCTCTAGGACCTGCCGGCCAATCCTAAAACAGGAGAAATTAGAGGGAACATTTAAACATTTAAACACAACACATACATATGGCCATATCATTCAAAATACTCATTCATTCATAACACACAATGCATAACTTAAATCAATCATTCAGCTAGCTTTATTCATTCTGTTCTTTTCTCTCTCCAGGTACCTTCTACCCATCAAAGACCCAGACCAGCACCGACCCCCGGATCATCTCCATCAAGACAGGTAAGTACTTATTAATTTATTTACACTATTTACAATTATAAATTAGTAATCCATACAGCCAGACGTGGTGATGTGTAAGCAGTACTTACATCATCACAGTACATAAACTGCATCTCCAACAATGCATGCCGATTTTGTGACCCGCAAAGTGACCACATCCCTCCACTAGATGGCAGTGTTTCCACATCAGCGTTTAACTGAGGCGGTTTTCCAACAAGTGAAATATTGAGAAATATTTACAAATCATCCCAAAATGTACAAGAAGAGAAAATTGAAGCAGAAGGAGGAAATTTAAAGTGGAAACAAGTTTGTGCTTCAAGAAGAGAAACCGGTACGTCTCTTGTGTTATGAGGCCGTGTCTGTGGTAAAGGAGTACAATATAAATGTAGATATACATTATCAATAAACAGTATAAATTTGACATTTTGACACCAAACACAGAATTTAGCCTCCAAGAAAAACAACAAACTGTCCAAGTATTAAAAGGCAGACTGCAATCAGAGCAGGATACGTTACAATCGGCCCTTTGTGGCCCTCGGTGTAAATGAGTTTGACACCCCTGCTTTACATAGACTCATAGAACTCTGAGCTGATTCGCCATTCCTAGCTTCCTACACTTTCCTGTTGCAATTTTTTATCTGAATATTGTTTTGGTAAATATTACCTGTCCCTCTTTTGTCAAGTTTGACCTTATTTTAAAAGTTTGGTCACCTCAGACTTGGATGTTAACCTGTGACACATTGCCAGATTTGTTTGCTTCCTTTGAAGGACAATTTCCAGCCATGATTATAATTAATATACTGTATAATTAATTGGTTAGCCAACAACAATCAGTTTTTCTGGCCGGCTGGACACTACACCTTTATTCAGCTCTTTCCAGCATGGAGAACCAGCAGCGAATCAACAGGCATCTGGCTCCTTTGTTCCAGCGCAGACCGGTGGAGAATATTAATGACCGTCTTTGTCCGAATGTACCAAAGCTTTGTAACTACAGAAAAAAACCCCTGATATGATTTATTTACCAGTGCAGCATTAAAGTACCATAAATCTGAATACGTCTCGCCCCAGGACTGTGAATGCCCTAACAAGCCATGCGAGTCTTTCTTCTGCAAATGAATTTAAATTGATGTTAAAGGGCCAATTTGCACTCATTGCGATTCATGTATGCACAATTACTCGTTAACCGGTAATTTAGGACGTCAGTTGAGTGATTAGCTGAGACAGTCGCCTTTCTCCCGCTCTCTGAAAAGACCGAATCCCGCCGGGACCGAGTCACTTTAGCTCAGCAGAGAAGATTGTGCTGTTTAACACCAAGCCTGATCAGAGGGAGTGTGTAAGAGACAAGAATCACTTTATTAGAACATGAACGTTATGTCTGACCATGAGCTGGATGGACATTCTATTTAAAAAAACATGAACCTTTATATGGAGTTAAGGTCAAGGGCTGCATGGGTCCTGGAGACCTGGTTTTGTAGGTCTACAATTACTCACTGTAGTCTATCTGTTTCTCTACATACTTTTTTAGCTTGCTTTCACCCTGTTCTTCAGTGGTCAGGACCCCCACAGGACCACCACAAAGCAGGTATTATTTAGGTGGTGGATCATTCTCAGCACTGCAGTGACACTGACATGGTGGTGGTGTGTTAGTGTGTGTTGTGCTGGTATGAGTGGATCAGTTTTTAAATACCGTGTCCACTCGTTGTCCACTCTATTAGACACTCCTACCTAGTCGGTCCACCTTGTAGATGTAAAGTCAGAGACGATCGCTCATCTATTGCTGCTGTTTGAGTCGGTCATCTTCTAGACCTTCATCAGTGGTCACAGGACGCTGCCCATGGGGTGCTGTTGGCTGGATGTTTTTGGTTGGTGGACTATTCTCAGTCCAGCAGTGACAGTGAGGTGTTTAAAAACTCCAGCAGTGCTGCTGTGTCTGATCCACTCGTACCAGCACAACACACACTAACACACCACCACCATGTCAGTGTCACTGCAGTGCTGAGAATGATCCACCACCTAAATAATACTAATGTAGAACTACAAAGTGCTTCTATATGGTAAGTGGAGCTGATAAAATGGACAGTGTGTGTAGAAACGAGGAGGTGGTTTTAATGTTATGGCTGATCAGTGTAGATGTAGATGCACTGGTGCCCTATTTAAATTGTATTCTCGCCCTTGTACCCAGTGCTTGCTAGCACTGGTGCCCGGCTCTAATGAAGCAGGGCTGCACAGCAACACCAAGTTGAAGACCAAGTTTTGATTCTTACTTCCATTCACCTCCTTTAAGACGTTTCTCCAAATGTTTGCATGAGTTTCCACCAAGTACTCCTACTTGGCTGCTCTACATTGCTCCTTGAGTAGATCTAGTGCAGATCGTACTCCCGCAGATCCACCTCACACCTGACCTGGATGAACATTTAGTAAAAGAAGAATAGAATAAACGACTTCGTGGTCAGTAAATAAAATACATTTATGTGAAGGTTACAAATAACAGTTCCACTGGAGGTTGGTTTAGGGCTGGTCGTGTCCTTGGCCATGTTTGTTCTGTCACCTGACAGCTGGAGGAAAAGCTCAGGAAGCCTCCAGAGAACCAGCAAGCTGCCGTGATGAACACGCGACATGGATCCAGAATTAATTCTCAGTCCCGCTGGTCTATAACAAACCCCAAAGTGGCAAATAGGTGTCAGCTTTATGTGGGGTGACTTCTATACAAATGTTCTATGGTCTCCAGTGCCTAAACCGCTCAAAGATGTTGATTTTTACCATGAGCAAAGTCTTCCCCACCCTATACCCGCTGCCATCTGGAAAAAAGTCCCACAACAACGTGGACGGTGGATGAGGAGTATTTAAAAACTTGATAAAAGACTCTTGTTGGATTAGCTCCTGTATGCCACAGCACTTCTGGGATTGTAAGAAGCAACAGCACACCAGCGCTCCCCTTGTTTGAAGCTCAGCTCTGCTACTGGCCTTCTGGGCGCCCCCTAGCCGGCACCCTGGTTAGTAGGCTGAGGCGCCTGTACAGAAGTGGAGGAATGCTGAGATCAGTGTGTGACTCTCCATGCGCAAGACTACTATTTATATAGTAGGGGACAGTGGTAACCTAGTGGGTGGAACTTTGAACAATCAATTAAAAGGTTGAGAGTTTGAATCCGGGCAGCACGGTGGCTCGGTGGGTAGCACTGTCGCCTCACAGCAAGAAGGTCCTGGGATGATCCCCAGGCATGGCGGTCCGGGTCCTTTCTGTGTGGAGTTTGCATGTTCTCCCCATGTCTGGGTGGTTCATGCAGTCAGGTTGATTGGAGACACTGTGTGTGTGTGTCGGCCCTGTGATGGACTGGTGCTCCGTCCAGGGTGTTACTGTGTGCCTTGCGCCCATTGAAAAGCTGGGATAGGCTCCAGCACCCCTCCGCGACCCTAATTGGATAACCGGTTAAGAAAGTGAGTGAGTGAGTGAGTTCAAATCCCAGCTCTTCAATGCAGCCACTGTTGGACCCTTGAGCAAGACCCTTAACCCTCTTGGCTCCAGGGGCGGCATACAGTGGCTGACCCTGCGCTCTGACCCCAGCTTCATACTGTTCATGTGTATATGTACAGTATATATGACAAATAAAGCCATTCATTCTATAGTATGTAAGATAAATGTATAATTATGTTACATTCTATATAAATGGAAAAAAGTAATTAAATAATTAAATTCAAGAAACATTTAAAAAAAATACCATAAATTACAAATCTGCCATGTCTTACCTGCCCCTCACAAGCGTATATAAACTCTTGACTTCACTGGCAAACTGATACAGCTTCTATTTCCTCTATAAAGTCTCTCCTCTGAGCTCTAAGATGCGATGTGACACCGTTTCAGGAGGAAAGATCTGAGATGAAAGGAAGCGGGATTGGCTCGGTGTTAGACCTGGAACAGATCCATCTCAATTTCTCCATGGAATCCCCCCGGACTGGAGGCAATCGTGTTAAGTGGCCACTGTGAGCAGCTTTTCCAGCGCTATCAACAAAGACATCGAGAGGTTTGTGGAGCGCACCTGAACGCTGAATAATGAGCATGAAGCCGAGCCTGAAACGCCCTCGTTTATTCCCGAGGAACCACAGACTCGCTTTCATCATCTCCTAACTGCTCACGGGTCCTTCAGCGACGTGAACGGAGGACGCCTTTCATGTCTCAAGGACGCGTCTCCATTTTAATTGTCTCTTTCCAATGTTTTTCGTGGTGTTGGACCGATCTGGTCTTTGAAAGCTGGAGAATTGATGATGTTTAAATGTTCTGCACATACACTGTATACCGAAAGTACGTGGACACGCGACCATGAGACTGTTGGACCTCTCATTCCAAAACACGAGCGTTATTGTGAAGTTGGCCATCTGTGCAGCTATAACAGCCTACACTCTTCTGAGAAGGCTTTCCTTAAGAGAAGCATTCAATTAGAAAAGCATTTGTGAGGTCAGGAACTGATGCTGGACGAGAAGCCCTGGCTTGCAAGGTTCTGATTCATCCCAGCAGTGTTCTGTAGGCTTGTGGTCAAGCCAATGACGTTCCTTCACTGCAAACTTGTCAGATATGTGAACAGGGGTGCAGTCTTGCTGAAGGACCATCCCCAAACTTTTGCTACATATTTGTAACATGTATACATTTGTTAGTACTGGGTATAATTAAAGCACCTGAACTTAATAATTAGGAGGGGTGCCAACATGATGACCATATAATGAACCCACTGCTGAAAAGCAGTTTTATTACATCATGCTACCACCACCATACTTTACAGTAGCCCCCCAGTAAGGGCTTCTTCCGTGTGACTCCTTCATTAAGCTTTTGGTGTTACACCTTGGTTGATCTATTGAAATTGCAATCTGTTGCAGCCACTGACTTCTGGTGTCTGGTGTCAGTAGACATTCTAATTCCACTTCCAATCAAAAGGTCACTGGTTCAAGCCCCACCACTGCCAGATCGTCACTGCTGGGCCCTTGAGCAAGGCCCTTGACCCTCAATTACTTAGGCAGTATACTGTCACAGTACTGTAGGTCGCTTTGGATAAAAGCATCTGCTAAATGTAAATGTAGAGTGGTGGCCTGGCTTGTGCAGTGTGGTTGTAGTTTCATTTTTCGACAAGACCTTATGAGTTTCTGTCACTTTGTTTTTTGTTTTGCAACCTCTGTGATTTGTTTGTATTGCTTGAGGTTCTGTGGACAGCCTGCAGCATACTGATAGACCTCCCAAAGCGGGTGATATGTCTGCAAACAGAATAAAACTGAGATGCTCAACCGCCTCATGATTGTGTGTCTGGATACTTTCGGTCATATTGTCTACGACAATCCATTTAGCGCAGTGGCCCTGATTGAAGACCTGCATAATGAATCATACAAAGCACTCGTGAACATGCTAATTAAAATGATATCTTCATCCTGTAGAGTTTGTGGGGCGACTGAATACAAGGTTGAGGTTTATTTTTTTGACTAATTAGTATTCATCACTCTGAAGGGTTCTAAGAAAAGCGTGGGCTTGATCAGAAATGCCAAATAATATCTTCTGTGAGTGGCTCATTCTTGGGTTTCCTGTGATCCTGGACATTTGTGGAACTGAACGATTTCAAATCATTAAATAAACACAATCAGGCTTTAATGCAAAAGCGAGATGATCTATTTACGATATTATGAATTCATACCGTTTCAGCATCATGCAGCACTCATGATTCAGTCCTCTGCTCTGCAGTGCATTATTCTCAGGTTCGCCGCTCGGCTCCGGCACGAGCAAACAGGAGGTCCGTGGGGGTCCAGCGGCATTCGGTACGGCGTCCTTCTCATGGTAAACACGGAGGAGGTCTCACAGATTTATATCATGCAGCACTGAAGCGTCCCACCTAAAGGGCTTCATTGATTTACAGGGTTCTGAGTTTATTGGTTCTGACCCTCATCGCCTCTCTGAGGCTCCAACGGAATTTCTAATGCAGTACGACGACAACACGGAGAAGAAATGCTAAAACCTTAAACCACAGCCAGTATTTTATTTATTTAATTCAGTTAGAATTATATGGAAATACAATCTGCCGCTCATGAAGAATATGGACGATCTAACAGCCTTCAGTCTTCTGAGCAGATCTTCCAAAGAATCACCAATAAATGGGCAGTTTATTCAAAGTTAGTCCACAATCATGCAGCTCCTTATTGTTTACGACTCCTAGGCTCCTACATACTCCATATAGTCAAAAGTATGTGGACACCTGATCCTGAGCTTGTTGGACATTTAATTTTAAAGCCACCTGAAAAGGCTCGGCTCACAGTCGACATTCTAATTCATCCCAAAAAGTGGTAAGTAGGGGTTGAGGTCAGGACTCTTTGCTGGCCACTGGAGTTCCTCAACACCAAACCAAGTCTAAAATAAAATTTGTAACGTAATTAATTAGTAATGATTAATGTTATAAACCTGTTAGTACTGGGTATTATTTAAACACCTGAACTTAATAATTAGGAGGGATGCCGACATAATGACCATGTAGTGAACCCATCTAATGTCTGTCTTGATCAGACCGCCATTCCCACTGCTAAAAAGCAGTTTCATTGCATCATGCTACCACCACCATATTTTGCAGTAGCCCCTAAGACTCTATGCTGGCCACTGGAGTTCCTCTACACCAAACTCATCAAACCAAGTGTTTATGGAGCTTAATTTGTGCACAAGGGCACAGTCAGGCAAACTGTTTGCATAAAAAATAAAATCATAGATTTTTTTTATTTTTTATACAATTAACGTTTTACACCTGTTAGCATTGCCTGTCACTTTAACACATACGTGTCCACATACTTTTGGCCATAAAATGCATCTTGATGATTTCCTGGAGCAGTATAGCCCATCGTAGGCATTTAGTTTTGCTCACATGGTGGACGAGCTGGTGGAAGAAGAATTAGGAGGTTGGAGGAAACCAGAGGACTCAAAGGGAACAGTGACCAGAAGTGAGGGTACCAAGCATCTCACTGGATGAAAAGTGTGCGGGGGACAGTGTTAACTAGGGATGTAATGATACACTGTACCCACGATGCGATACGATTCACGATACTGGGTTCACGATACAATGTTTTCCCGATTATTTAAACAACAATAAATTGAAGACAAATTATGACAAAGTTTGCTTTTATTATTTCTCTTTAAAAAATTAAATAAATAAATGAATAATACAAATAAAGAAAGTATCCTCACATAAATAAATTTAGCTGGAAAATCCCATACAACTCTGTGTAGTGACGTCAACCAGGCGAGGTGAATAGCGCCAGCTCCCTCTGCTGTGTAAGGTGAATATTGATTTATTTTACATGAATTACCGATTTGAATCGTGGCACATGTGCACCGATTTTTAACTGTCTTGTGGTGCATCGTTACATCCCTAGTGTTAACCTGGCTCGAAAGGTGGAACGAGCACTGGCAAACATGAGCGACAGGGTATGTGAGTGAGCGATGACCCCGTATACGCCGACGTTCCCACCTCGGCCGACCTGTTAGAGTTTTTGTTTGTGTTTTTCCAAATGACCGTGGGGTTTTAAAGCGCACAGTGAAGAACAGGTGGATGGAACCCTGGGTAGTTTGTTGAACATGCATTAGATGGCTCGTGCGATTATGCTTCATTTATTTCGGAGAGTTTGCACTTTTCCGGCGTCTCGCGGGACGGCAGGAACTGCTGATGCGGGCGGCTCCTCACCGCTTTTTGAGCGTGGCTTAATTTCACCGGTGTCCACAGTCGAGTCCTCTGGGCAGGAATTTGTCGTCGGCTGATTTATGTTGTGTTATTTTTTAATGAGGGTTTTCATAAACATCCATTCCACCAAGACCGCAGCTGCACGGGGATCCTGGACCACTCCAAACGAGGGCCAATTTCAACTGACAAGGACAGGTCTGATTTTTGGATGGTAATAAGTAGAGGCTTATAGGTTGGGGCTCTGGGCTATCAGTTGGCTCCACCAAGCAGCCACTCTTGGGCTCTTGAGCAGGTTCCTTAATCCTCTCGGCTTCGGGGCACTAAAAGAACTTTGCTCCGACCCCAACTTGCAGATTAAAGGACTAGTACCTGTTTTTATAACCTCAGACCTCTTATAACCTACATCTGCACTGCTGTTTCTTTAAGGCTAGTTCATATCATTGTTTATGACTCTTAGGCTCCTGCGTACACTCTATATCCAAAAGTATGTGGACACCTGATCATGGGCTATTTTTAAACCACATGCATTTATATTGAGCTTTTTAAGTCTATTACAGCCACCAATCTCCTGTGAAGTCTTTCCCCCCAAACTGTGGAGGGTGTCAGTGGAAATGTTTGAGAAGGTCTGACTGATGTTGGACGAGAAGTTCTGGCTGATGTTGGACGAGAAGTTCTGGCTGATGTTGGACGAGAAGGTCTGGCTGTTGTTGGACAAGAAGGTCTGGCTGATATTGGATGAGAACGTCTGGATAATTTGGACGAGAAGGTCTGGATGATGTTGGACAAGAAGGTTTGGATAATGTTGGACAAGAAGGTCTGGATGATGTTGGACGAGAAGGTCTGGTTAATTTTGGACAAGAAGGTCTGGCTGATGTTGGACGAGAAGGTCTGGCTGATGTTGGATGAAAAGGTCTGGCTAATGTTGGATGAGAAGGTCTGTCTGATGGATGAAAAGGTCTGGCTAATGTTGGATGAAAAGGTCTGGCTGATGTTGAACGAGAAGATCTGGCTGTTGTTGGACAAGAAGGTCTGGCTGATTTTGGATGAAAAGGTCTGGCTGATGTTGGACGAGAAAGTCTGGATGATGTTGGACGAGAAGGTTTGGCTGATGTTGGACGAGAAGGTCTGAATGATGTTGGATGAGAACGTGTGGCTGATGCTGGCAAGAAGGTCTGGCTGATGTTGGATGAGAACGTCTGGATAATTTGGACGAGAAGGTCTGGCTGATGCTGGCAAGAAGGTCTGGCTGATGTTGGATGAGAACGTCTGGATAATTTGGACGAGAAGGTCTGGCTGATGCTGGCAAGAAGGTCTGGCTGATGTTGGACAAGAAGGTTTGGCTGATGTTGGACGAGAAGGTTTGCTCGCAGTATATATTGCAATCAATCGAAAGTTGAGGGCCTTGCTCAAGGACCCAACAGTTGCAAGCTGGCAGATATGAGGCTTGAACCAGTGACCTTCTGATTACTAGTCTTGTACCTTGACCACTGAGCTACCCCTGCCCTCCTAGAGGAAATTGGCCAACTCTATTTTAAAACTTGTTTTAGAATGTAATGACTAACTTTGTCAGGCGTCCACATACTTTTGACAGTACTTTATGTGATCACAGTGTTTTAATCTGAGGTTTGGACCCTGTCGGCGTATTTTAGCAGCTCGCGGTAAATTCCGGTGTTTACCGGGTTGCTGACTGATGAGAGTCTGACGTTCTCAGTAAGATCAGATGTCTCGAGGCTCCGGCGCAGATCTGAGCTGTCGGGTTCAGAACCCATTTTAAGTTTTGAAATTCAGGTTTAATGTCTGAACGTCTGAGAATACGAACGCGGCGAGCTTAAAAGGCTTCGTCTGGATTCGCCCCGCGGCTCCTGATGCACATTTTCTTTTGAACACAGCAGTCGTCTTGCTTGATTTTATTTCACCAAATTACGTTTTTTCTTCCGGGGGTGTGTGGGGTGCATTAACGCTCGCTCAGGTGTGTCGGCGGAGTGGAGTTTGAGTTTGGCTTATATAAGTATGATTTTTAACTTTTAAAATAGATTTTTTTTTTTTTTTTTTTTAATTCACATAAAACACTCATTCATTTATTAATTCCTTCAATTCATTGTCTGTTTTACCATCATTTTACCATGGTCAGGGTCGTGGTGGGTCAGATTCATTGGGCGAGAGTCAGGAAACAGCCTGGATAGGTCGCCAGTCCATCACAGGGCACACACACACACACACACAAACACACACACACACACACACTCACTCATTTTCAGGATTAAGCAGCCTGTGACAACCTGGCAGTGGTGGGGCTTAAACCAGCAACCTTCTGATTACTAGTCCAGTACCTTAACCACTAGACTACAACTGCCCTGCCCAGTGACAGTATACAGTCTAAGCAATTGAAAGTTAAGGGCCTTGCTCAGGGGCCCAACAGTGGCAACCTGGCAGTGGTGGGGCCAGCAGCCTTCTGATTACTAGTCCAGTAGGATACAACTGCCCTGCTCTGTGACAGTATACAGTCTAAGCAATTGAGGGTTAAGGGCCTTGCTCAAGGGCCCAACAGTGACAACCTGGCGCAGAGAGAACATGCCACAGAAAGGACCCTTAATGCCCCAGCAGAGAATCTGACCCAGGCCCTTATTGCTGTGATGCGACGGCGCCACCTACTGCGCCACTGTGCCACACACCTCTAATGCAGAGCTTAATTATTTTAAAATGCCAAGAAAACAAAAGACAGTGGGACATGGACACAAATTCCCACAGACATCCCTAGAGAAGGTTGGCACACTCTATTTGAATACCCATGGTTTAATACCCCAGTGCTAGTTCACTACTGGGTTAGTCAATGGAAGGTTGCTGGTTCAAGCCCAACCAAACCCAGATTTGCCCCTGTTGGACCCCTGAGCGAGGCTGTAATCATTCACTTTTTGATAAAAGTGCCTCTAAACGCTGTGAATGTTGCACACGGCCGCGACTCTTTCCTCCTCTCACCTCCTCTCCCCCTCTCTCCTCCTCTCACCTCCTCTCCCCCTCTCACCTCCTCTCTCCTCCTCTCTCCACCTCTCTCCTCTCTTCCCCTCTCCACCTCTCTCCTTTCTCCTCCTCTCTCCACCTCTTGACTCTCTCCTCCTCTCTCCTCCCCTCTCCCCATCTCTCCTCCTCTCTCCACCTCTCGACTCTCTCCTCCTCTCTCCTCTTCTCTCCTTCTCTTACCTCCTCTCTCCACCTCTTCCCTCCTCTCTCCGCCTCTCCTCCTCTCTCCTCCTCTCTCCCCCCTCTCCTCCTCTCTCCTCCTCTATCCACCTCTCTCCTCCTCTCTCTGCCTCTCTCCCCCTCTCTCCGCCTCTGTACTTTTACTCATCCAGTCTCATTTTCAGAAAATCTATGAAGCGCTAAAGCGGCTCATGTAGCGACGAAAAATCAAGAATGCGCACCCCTTCCGCCCTCCGCCGATCCATCATCGATCGCACGGGCTTTTAGCGTCTCGACTTTTCATTAACAGGAGCCTTTACGTTCTGCACCCCGGGCAGCAGCTAAACAGGAACGTTTCAGAGGGCTCGGCGTGAGAGCCGACATCAACGCGACGCAGACGGGAGAAAAACGCAGTTATAGATTTTATAAAACTTTCTCTGTGATGTTTAACAAACGTGTCTGTGTCGAGGGAGTTCCTGAATCAAGGGTACGAAAGTATGTGGACACACCTCCCAGTTAATCCGGTTCGGGTGTTTAAGTCACAGCCGTGGATAACAGGTGTAATAAGTTAACTGTATAAACATTTCTTTGCTTTCAGGTTTGTGCAAACAGTTTAGGGAGGGTCCATTTCCTGTTCTTTCACGATTGAATTTCATTTCAACATTTCCACAGACAGACTCCAAAATTTACGGAGGACCTTTACAAAAGATTGGTGGCTTGTAAAAAGCTCCTCATTAATGCCAATTAATGCTCATGATCTGGTGTCCACAAACTTTTGGCTATATAGTGTAAATATAGATAAAGAGTCGGTCTGTTGGGTTTGTTCATTATTTTTAGAGCAGGTAAAAAAAAATGACCCATTTGTGTCCTAAAAAACAAAACTAGTCTTAAAGGAACAATTCAGCCAATTTAGGGCAGACACACACACACACACACACACACACACACACACATTCACCTATAGGGCAATTCAGTGTGTCTAATTAACCTGACTGCATGTTTTTGGACTGTGGGAGGAAACCGGAGCTCCCGTAGGAAACCCACGTAGACACAGGGAGAACATGCAAACTCCACACAGAAAGGACCCAGGACCTTCTTGCTGTGAGGCGACAGTGCTACCCACTGAGCCACCGTGCCGCCAAAATGAAACACATTTATACAATATTAAATAATTAATAGATTTAATTAATTAAATCATAAAACCATTAAAAATAAGTTTTTTTTTTTTTAATTAATCCTCTTGTGATGTGTTGAGCGCTTCATGACAGAGGCGCCACACGTAACCCTGCATCCGAGATATTAGATGATGAGATGAATCGCAATAATTGGGTTCATGAGGTGCAGAGAATGCTTTGAAGTGTACTTCAGAGAGAACTCAATTATTCACCCCCCCCCCGTTCTTAATAATGTATTCTCTTAAAAAAATTTATTCGCTTCTGTCCATTTTATTAATCCGTTATTAGTTTGTTCTCTTTTATTCCGTCATTTAAAAGCAATTTATGATGATTTATTCTGACCTCTTTTGTCAACCGTTCATTTGTTCATTCAATAATAATAAAGTCTTTATTACTAAATTAACTTTCATTTGTTTATTCCATTCATCTGAAAACTCACTAAATTATTCAATAATTCATACATACATTCATTATATAGCTAAAAGTATGTGGATATGCTGAATGTATAATGTATAAATCATTTGTTCTATTCATCTAAAAACTCATTCATTCATTCATTCATTCATTTATACATTATAATGCCAAATGTTTAACACAGATACTTCATTTATTCCATTGATCTAAAAACTTTTAGTTCATTCATTCATTTGAACATTATATAGCTAAAAGTATGTAAAAGTATACTGTATAAATCATTTATTCCATTTATCTAAAAACTCATTCATTCATTAATAAATTTATACATTTTATAGCCAAAAGTTTATTCCACATACTTCATGTATTCCATTTGTCTAAAACTCGTTCATTCATTCATATATACATTATATAGTCAAAAGTATGTGGGCATACTGAATGTATACTGTATAAATCATTTATTCCATTCATCTAACAATTCATTCATCCATTCATTCATTCATACATTTATTAGCCAAAAGTATGTAGACATGCTGAATGTATAATGTATAAATCATTCATTCATTTATACATTATATAGCCAAAGGTTTAACCTAGATACTGTAAGATGTATACATTCATTCATTCATTCGTGTAAGTATGTGGACATACTGAATGTAAAATGTATAAATTATTTATTCAATTAATCTAAAAACTTATTCATTCATTCATTCATTTATACATTTTATAGCCAAAAGTTTATTCCATGTACTTCATATATTCCATTCATCTAAAGACTTATCCATTCTTTCATTAATGCATTACATATCCAAAAGTATGTGAACACTAAATACCAGCTTGTTGGGCATCTAATTCCAAAACAATTGGCATTAATATCGAGTTGGCGCCTCCATTCTGGCTATAAAATCCTCAGCTTTTACAGTGTGTGTCCACATACTTTTGGCCATTTAGTGCAGGTGCTGCATTACATTTATAATTTAATGTTTCACTGTTTTGCTCTGATCTCCTTGTCTAACACAAAATTTAGTCCGAGGATTTGAAACTATTAAGTGTAACAAATATGCAAAAATATCAGTTTTTATTTACCATGAGAACTCTTGTTTACTCACTTATTTTTTTGATCCTGTATAAGCTATCTTATATATCATTACTTTTTATTTTTCTATATATCAAGAGTTCTGATCATCTGATCTGAAGCTGCGTTCAGTTTCACAGGGAGTGAAAATGAAACAGAATGAGACACGACGACCGCGAACCTGCTATAAGTCTGAATAAAACTGATCTGATTATGAATTGATTTTTCCCAGATGTGTCCAGTTTGTAAACCTCTGTAAACAAAGCAGCTATAGGTTAAGAAATGAAAGAGAACATCCATCAGCACTTACGGATTTTGGGGGATAAAGCGGGAGGCTCGCTGAGTGATTAAGTGAACCTTGAAAGCGACAGACAGCAACATCAGCAAACATCACAGCGACGGCGGAGCGAGATGAATATTGAGTGGGAAAATAATCGCTAGAAAATGACTAGAATACATTTGATGGTTAAAAGTATGAAAGCGGCCTTTAAAATTATTAAAATCAGGCGCTTGTAACTGGCTCATAAAGACATTTTGGACTCACTGGCCACAATTTCCTACAGACACACTCCAAAATCTTAAAACATGTATGCCCATGGCTTTGAAATGGAATGTTTACATGCTTATGATCAGGTGTCCACATACTTTTGGCCAGTTATTGTATACATCCACTAATCAGTGGTGCCTCTGTAGTACAGCAACACAGCCATAGGGCAAAATACCACCACCACCATGCTTTACAGTAGGTACAGTGTAGTTTGTAGTGGTTTAATTGCTTCACCTTTCCACTTCCAAACTTACTTAAGGTCACTGTGGCCACATGTGGTCAGGGTCTATGTTCCTATATTTACAGCAGACCTACTTTTTGGTTGGTAATGTATTACATCTGACCATCTCAGTTTAAGGACTCGGTCTGGACTATCCTTACACGCCCAGAAACAAACAATAGCAGATTTTCCAGCATGAACCTGTGACATTTGTGGGCGTGTCAAGTTGTAGAGGAAATTCTTATCAAGTCTTATCACTAAGGCCCTAGATTTCACAGATTTTTAAAGAAAAGAGCCACATTGCGATAGTCATGATAGAATAACTAAAAGCTATAATACACAGCACAGCTACCTTAACGGTTGAATGTAAATCTAGAACATCCAGCGATGGTCTCAAAGATGAAAATTCTCATCCGTGTTTTGACCCCATTTCACCACTGTGTCCACAGAATTGGTTAGGATTCCAAACTCAGTTACCCGAGTCGTGTTTTTAGCTGCTTTACACTTCGGCATCTTGGACATTTTGACTGACAGATTGCTAACTGAATTGCCGTAGGATTGCTAGGATGCCTCATAGTGCAGATTTAACAAACCTTACATTTTGAATTTCACAGTGAATTGCATGTTACACAGGAATAGGCTCATTTCACAGTCTGAGATTAGGTAGGACTTTTGCTTTTTGGATAAAAACAAACATCTGTATGAACAGCGCAGATGCTCACAGTTAATCTACGTGCTCCATTATCTTGTTGTGTGTTATGCAGCGTCGTCCAATACAAACTGGTGCAAACGTGGGCTGGTTCTATGAATAGCACCAAAGTTCTAAGAAGCCTGAATGGAACCAGTTTAAGATCCACATTTATTTTGATCAAGAAAGGGAAAAGGCTATGACACAAAGTTTAAATTTAAAGGACAGTCGCTGTAATTAATGAAATCCCAGTACAGCCAAACTGGATTAGTTTACAGTGTACCAAAAAATATTAGATTCATTTAGAATGATGCTGCTTGTTTTTCATTTTTACACATCAGTGAAAGCGTGTGGATTTCTGTACACGTGTGGGCACTGAGATCCTCCGAAATGGAATAATTATGCAAACCACTGAGCATTATGTTTGTGACAGTGTTTACATGCATAATTACAGGCAACTGTGAAAATAAGAACCTCGCATACCAATGAGCAATCAGTCTGATTCCTGCCCGGCTCGTTTCGCATCCTTGAAAGCATCAGAGGACAAACGTTTGATTTCAGCTGGCTTTCGTCCGCTTTATTTATTCAAACTGGGCAACACTGACGAAAGTGCAGAGATGTTTGTGTTTTATTGAAACCACTGACGTCAAATATAAACATTATGTCTAGAAACGGTACAGCGGTCTGTATCAAACAATCCACCAAAGAGTCTGGTCATATAAAACATACGAGGGTTCTTCAAAAAGTTTCCGCACTTTTAAAAACTTTTTAAAGGAATTTGGTGCAGCGCTGATCTCACATCATCACATGAAAATCTTCTTCCCCTTAAAGCTTCTCTGAGCGTCCAAAAAGGTCATCAGATGGAGTTAAATCCAGACTAAGTGTCTCTCAGTTTCGATTCCAACCAAAATATAAAAGTGAGAAAACTTTTTGAAGATCCCTCGTACTTCAGACGCATCAAACTGGATCCGGACGTCGCTCGTTAGCTGCACAGTTTTGCCACTTCGTACTCTGCATAGTACCGAGATTTGGCACGGAAAGCCTGTAGCGCGAGAAGAATCCGTGACACGTCCGAGCTCGAGAGTTTAAGCCGCTGTCTGAGCAGGCAGGAAAAAAGATCCAGGGGCGTCGGCCCGGGCGGAGACAATCGATTGACCCGGTACTGGATCTCCATCAGCTCCTGCAGCGCAGAGTCCCGAGATCCGTGCGTGTACGGATAGTCCAGCTGCAGGATCAGATCCCGGATAGCCTCCGGGTCGAAGTGGACGGCGTATCCGAACAGCTGCATGCTGTTTATTTTTATGTACGCGAAGTTCTGCGAGGTGTTCGTGACGTCCGAATCGACCGTCTCGTTCCCTTGACCGTTATCGCTCTGGATTCGAGTCCTCAGATAGAAGTGGACCGTCTCGAAGAAGCTTCTCCAACGGTTGCCCAGCGTTAAAGTCCAGTTGTAGCAACGCAGAGAAAGATCCACCGTCGTTTTCTTCCACTCCGGGTACCCATTTTGGTTGATAGGCATCGCCCAGCTCTCGGAATGACTCCCGCCGAACGGGTTAATGGAAACGGAAAGCGACGGCTCCAGCGTGGAGTTCTTCGCCGCGCAAATCTGAACGGAAATTCCCAGCAGCACGTGCACCCGACTCGACCTGGACTTGTTGCTCTTGAGAGTCAGGAGCATTCTCTTCCTCCACGAAGGTTCAAACCAGGTATTGAGTTTGATGTCACTGCTCACGAAGATGCCGGGCACAGCCAGGTTACCGTCGTGCCGCTCGAGCAGCCGGTGCACTTCCGAGTCAGCCAGCTCCGTCTCTGTGCCCAGGTACTGTTTGGTGGGGCTCGGAGCGGCGGGTCTGCAGGTCCCTTGGCTTAACGCGTAGCCGCTGTTGCAGCTCGAGCAGCGCGTACGATTCTCCGGTGAGCACGAGGCACAGCGACCGGCAGCGCCCGTCAGGCAGGGGATCAGGCCCTGGCACGAAAGGTGACCGCCCGGACACACGCAGGTGCGCGTGGCCTCTGAGTAGACGCCTGGACGCTCTGATTCACCACAGTAGAGCAGGGAGAGGGCGCGCTGCAGCCAGTAACCAAGACGCCTAAAAACGACACATCACTTCAGACGAGCATCTTGTGTTTTGTTTATATTCATAAAATGATTTATTTCCTGTTTCTGAGGTCATAAAATAATCAGAAAATGTCAGGAGTGCATTAATAAAACATTAAAACACGTGTCTTTATTACCTCTCTCTGGGCAGAAGGATTTTGGGTTGCGTGCGACACCTCCGACTGAAGCTGAAGAGCTTCGCTGCGCTCTGCTGGGCTTTATTCAGGAGGGAAGTGACATCGTTCTCTAGCTTCCTGTAGCGCTTCAGAAGAGCCACGTTACTCTTCCACGCCTGCCGAACTGACGATGCATTCTGGGCGACGTGAATCAACAGTCTGCCCACAAACGACTGGAACTCGTCTGCAGAGAGCAACACAGCAGTGATAATCGTACTAACTGGTGTAACATTAAGGTTATGAGCAGCATCTAACAGCAGATTATGACATCACAATGTGCTTTGATCAGCTGACCAATGTCTAAATGTTGTTTACACCAGCTTACGATATTATATTGGTCTTTTGAGCTGCTGATGAGGTCAGAATGGGTTTGACCAATATTGTTGTGGTCATTAGAACAGCTGGTTATGACATACTGATACCTCACAGCACCCACAGTAATACTGTCATAGTAGATTATGTACAAACTGAACATAATGGTAGTTTATGATGTCAGAATACCACATACAACAGCAAACCAATGTCTAACCATGATAATGCACTTTACTCTAGCTGATGACATTACAATGTGCTTCGATCAGCTGACCAATGTCTAAATGTGTTTTTTACAGCTGCTGCTGATGCTATTATACCTCGTACAGCAGCTCGTGGTAATTCTAATGGTCTTCAGAGCTGCTGTTGATGTTAAAATGGGTTCTAAAGCAGTAATACTATCACAGCTGATTATCTACAAACTGAACATAATGGTAGTTTATGATGTCATAATGCCACTTACAACAGCTAATCAATGTCAAAAGGCTTCACCTCAACTAACTAACAATAATAATGCACGGTTATGCTGTAATGCTGATTGTGTGTCATACAGCAGCTCACAATATTCTAACCGTCTTTGGAGCAGCTGTTGATGTTAGAATGGGTTTTAAAGCAGCTGACCAATATTATTGTGGTCATTAGAACAGCTGGTTATGACATACTGATACCACACAGCACCTTATACTGAACATAACGGTAGCTTATGATGTCAGAATGTCCCTTACAACAGCAAACCAATGTCAAAAGGCTTCAGTAATATTGCACTTTATAGAAACTGACCAAAGCTAACAGTGGTGCAGCAGCTTTCCAGCTCATGTTGTTAAAATAGGGTTTGGAGGAAATGACCAGTGCTATATTCTGTACTGGGCTTTAGAGGAGTCAGTTTACGACGTCATAATGGGTTTTTTAGTAGCTAGGAATGGGATAATGGGTTTTTCTTTACAGTAGCTGACCAGCATTACTTTATACTTCACGTCATACTAGACCTTAAAGCTCCTAATGCTCTTAACAGACTTTATAGATGCTGACCAGCGTCTTAATGGTTGTTATAACAGAGCTTGTAAGGTCAGAGTGTTCTTCACAGCAGCTGACCAATGTAATTACAAACCACTGACGGTCAATGTGCTGTAAATCATCTGATCGATGCCATAATAGGTTTCAGACTAGCTGGAATTTCAGGATAGAATCCGGCTGATTTTATAACGGTGTTTACAGCAGCTTATGATGTCAGAATGCTCCTCACAGCAGCTGACTGAGGTCGAAAGGCTTTACCTCAACTGGCCAGTATAACATTGTGCTAATGCCAGTCAATGTACTTCAATTATGCAATTATGACGTCATAATGGACATTCTATATAAATTATAAGGTCATAATGTATATTCT
Source organism: Trichomycterus rosablanca (assembly GCF_030014385.1). NCBI lineage: Eukaryota > Metazoa > Chordata > Actinopteri > Siluriformes > Trichomycteridae > Trichomycterus > Trichomycterus rosablanca. Next base: position 3,489,347 of record NC_085991.1, on the reverse strand, counting down.
ATATTACTGTTATTATGACATCATAATGGACATTCTTTATTAATTATGAGGTCATAATGGACATTCTATATTAATTATGATGTCATAATGGACAGTCTATATTAATTATGAGGTCATAATTGACATTCTATATTAATTATGATGTCATAATGGACATTCTACATTAATTATGATGTCATAATGGACATTCTATATTAATTATGAGGTCATAATTGACATTCTATATTAATTATGATGTCATAATGGACAGTCTATATTAATTATGAGGTCATAATTGACATTTTATATTAATTATGATGTCATAATGGACATTCTACATTAATTATGATGTCATAATGGACATTCTACATTAATTATGAGGTCATAATGGACATTCTACATTAATTATGAGGTCATACTGGACATTCTACATTAATTATGAGGTCATAATGGACATTCAATATTAATTGTGAGGTCATAATGGACGTTCTATATTAATTATGAGGTCATAATGGACATTCTATATTATTTTAATTATGACCAGCATCATAATAGGCTATAGGACAGCTGAGGGTGTCATAATTTACATTTCTTTAGTGACTGAGTGCTTAGCAAATTTGCTTTTCATCAACTTGTAAGAGATTTTATATTTTTTATCCATCGTTTGGATTTTACCCACCCACAATGTGGTTCCTTACATTCGCAGGACGCTCAGGACATGCCAATATCATCTTAATAAACCCGATAAAAAGAGAATTAATAATATTTTTTGCACCTGACTGCTCAAATTCCTGGTGAGCACGGTTCCAGGCTTCGACGGTGCGCTTCAGTTGGCTCTGCTGGGCACGGAGGTTAGCCCATGGGCAGTTGCACTCCAGGTGCCCGGGGCCGCACTGGCACCAGCAGTCGTTGTCTCTGCAGGTGAAGCGCCCCTCGCCGTTACAGCCGATGTAGCTCAGCGCCGCCTGCACAAACTTGCTCCTCAGATACTCGGGCAGAAGAACCTGAAGGCCTTAATACATAAGACATAGTTTCATGTTAAAGGATTTATTATTAACACCAAAACTCAAGAGTCAACACGGTCAATACAATTACGTTCATTCACGTCTCTTTTACCAATGTTTCATCCTGGTCAGGGTTGCAGTGGGTCTGTTTAATTATGTATTAGGATCTTAACGTCATGGACAGTTTTGTATCCCCAATTCACCTCACTTGCACGTCTTTGGACTGTGGGAGGAAACCGGAGCTCCCAGAGGAAACCCATTCAGACACAGGGAGAACATGCAAACTCTACATAGAAAGGACCCGGACCGCTCCACCTGTGAATTGAACCCAGGACCTTCTTGCTGTGAGGCAACAGTGCTACCCACCGAGCCACTGTGCTGCCCCAGTGGGTCTGTTTAATTGGGCAAAATGTAGGAAACACCCCAGAAAGGTCACCAGTCTATAACAGGGCACGCACACCCACACACACTTAGAGCAATTACTAGTAGCTTCAGATGTCCTGACTGCATCTTTGGACTGTGGGAGGAAACCGGAGCACCCGGAGGAAACCCACAAGGACACACAGAAAGCAGCCCAGCTAGGGAATCAAACCCAGGACCTTCTTGATGTGAGACGCCAAACAGCACGTTACAAATAGTACGATTAGATAAATCTTAATATCATTGATCAAACACTGGAATCACCTTGAAGCTGGACCCTGTTTTCAGGGCTGTGAACCAAAACCGAGCTGACCGAGTCGAGGTTGTCGTAATTGCTGCAGCCAAGCGGACCGGTCCTCGTCTCTGTTACCTGTAGGGAAGGTGGAATAATACTAATTGCATTTTTTGCTTTCAGTAGGAGTCAAAAGTTCACATACACTCGTCATGGACATGCACTTTGAATCGGAATCATTTCTTGGCCTCGGGCACAGCTCTGGTTGAAAGTCTGACCGCTCGACGTGGAAGAATTGGTTCAGCTGGCACAAACCTGCCTTTTCAATACACTCCACATACACTATGGTCAAAGGATTCACACACGTGACTGGGAGCTTGTTGGACGTCCCATTCAAAAACAAATGCTATTAAAACAACGAGGGATCTTCAAAAAGCTTCTTCTACACTCACTGTCCATTTTATCAGCTCCACTTACCATACAGAAGCACTTTGTAGTTCTACAATTACTGACTGTAGTCCACCTGTTTCTCTACATGCTTTGTTAGCCCCCTTTCATGCTGTCCGTCAATGGTCAGGACCCCCCACAGGACCACCACAGAGCAGGTATTATTTAGGTGGTGGATCATTCTCAGGACTGCAGTGACACTGACATGGTGGTGGTGTGTTAGTGTGTGTTGTGCAGGTATGAGTGGATCAGACACAGCAGTGCTGCTGGAGTTTTTAAACACCTCACTGTCACTGCTGGACTAGTCCACCAACCAAAAATATCCAGCCAACAGCGCCCCATGGGCAGCGTCCTGTGACCACTGATAAAAGTCTAGAAGATGACCGACTCAAACAGCAGCAATAGATGAGCTTGATTTTAGCTTTAGCCATTACAAAACCAGCCCTGGAACACCCAACTGTGTTTGACATATAACCTCCTGGCCGCCGGTACCAGATACCAATGGACACCTTGTGTGTGTGTGTGTGTGTGTGTGTGTGTGTACTCCATTAGACCCACCATTAGACCCACAGCAGGTCTCCTGTCACACTTTCAGCACCGTTTGGGTGATTCATTAACGCAACAAAGTCCACACGCACAAGACGGAGGATCTGATGAAGGCTAAAGACCTTGAATCGTGCCAACAGACAAATCTTTTTGTTTCACTCTGCATGCAAATGCGTGTTAAGATCCAGGAAAAAAAATGCAAATGAGCCAGGAGGGTTCAAGACTTCATTCCAGAAATCTCTCCGCACAGACGGTGTTTGCTTTGCCTCACAAGCTTTAATATGCTAGATTAAATATCAATGTCACGCTCGTTCGGACTGTAATCTCAGATTTAAATTCTGTCTACAGAGCAAAAGGACAGAGATGAAAAATGACATTTCTTTTTTTACGGGGTTTAAAGTTAGAGGTGTGGGTTGTAGAGGTGTCCTGCTCTTTAAATACTACACCACACCTAGGGGTTCATTTACAGCAGCCGGCCCACGTTCTGGACATTTTTGGGCAGTGGGAGGAAGGCGAGGGAACCCCCACAGACATAGGTGTACAATGTGAAACTCCTAACAGACAGTGATTGAAGTAAGGATCAAACCCAGGCCCCCAGGTCTTGTACCACACAGTGTGATCATCAATCAACACATGATTTACAAATAGAGGAAATTCAGTACTGCTGCTACACCTCCCGGGGGTAAGTGTCATGCAAGGATCACACCAAGAGCACAATGTGTAACGCTTAAAAGGAGCAACTAAGACAACATAAGTGTTGGTCGAACTATGAAGTCGGCATCCTCTTGGACAGTTTAATCATAGAACATCCGGTCATCAGTCTGTGATCTGAAGCTTGTGATCTCGGCCCTTCTCGTCCATCATCAGAATCCGACTTTAGGGGTGCGCGATTGATTCCATGGATAATAAATGGTATGTCCGACAAGCTCACAGCCAGGTGTCCGCATACGTTCAGTCATACTTGGTGTAATTGCTGCAGCAATGCGGAAATTGTTTGTCCCTCCCGCCCTCAGACACAGCCTTGACACATCAAGTCAATAGCACAGCTGAGATTTGAACCCAAAAGTTCAAAGTTGAAGTTGCCTTACTCTTGAACAGTTTAAACAAAGAATGTCCGGTCAAGAGGTCAAGATGAACTGCTGGTTGATTTGTTGTCCCTCCCTTTTGGTAGGTACTAACCACTGCATACCTGAAACGCTATCCCTGCTTTCAGCGCCAGAGATGGGGACTCGAGTCTGCTACTATTCGCAAACTATTGTGGAAAACCTTTAAAATAAGGCTGAAGTTGTTGTAATAATAACATAAATGATCACGGTTTTGGAATAGGATTTCCAACAAGGTCATGACCAGGCGTCCATATACTTTTGGATTTTGAATCTTCAGACCCAGGATTGTATAGGTGTGGCTAATCATGTGTGGAATTGCTCAGTGTAAAGAGGAGGATTTGCCAGGTTCATCCATCATTATGATTCATGGCTTGGCTGAAGATGCTGCTGCTGCTTTGTCCTCATTAACATCGTCGTCGCTGTGACTCGTCTCAGAAACGGCAAGAGGGGACAGACGAGGGGTCACTCACTCGCTCGCTCACTCGCTCACTCTCTCACTCACTCTCTCACGTTTAGAGATCAATCCTTCACCTGACAATCTGGCAGGTTTACCTGAGTATGTGTAGGACAGTGACCGCTTGCTTGGTTCAAACCCGGTGCTGCGCAGTATCTACCTACTGCACCATTAACCCGCCCGAAAGTGGGCATAATGTGGGAATGAACCCTAGACAGGGCACCAGTTTAACACACTCACACCTAGGGGGTGAACCGAAGTAGCCAATCCACCTTCTGACTTCGCACCGAAGACCAAGGAAGTGAGAACTATTTACACCATATGGCCAAAAGTATGTGGACACCTGAGCATGAGCTTGTTGGACATTTCACTCCAAAGCCATGAGCATTAATATTGAGTAGCTCCTCCTTTGCAACTATAACTATAGTCTGTGGGAATTTGTGCCCATTCTGAGGTCAGACATTGACTACAAACAGAGGGCTGGTTCACAGATGAAGTTCCAATTTATCCTTTGCCTCATAATTTGCTTAAACTTGAAGCAACAGACCAAAAAAATATGGACGTTTTGGCTGTATTTCCAATTCATCCCCAAAGTGTTCAACAAGCTTGAGGACAAACCGTGGACTTATGATCCAGTGATGCTGGAATAGGAAACATCTGAAGTCAGGGATTAGAAAAGGTGTCCACATACTTTTGGCCATTTGGCAACAAAAACTACAAAGTTCTAAAATCATTCAGTACGTGTTCAATGCTGCACTCGGCCTCAACTTTGACTCAGAATTTGCTTTAAATTGAAGCAACAGACCAAAGAAAAATGGACGTACATTTTATTTGTACAAGGTTTTTGAGTCTGTGGGAATTTGTGCACATTCTGAGGTCAGACATAGACTACAAACAAAGAGGCCTGGCTCACAGCTGAAGTTCCAATTCATCCTTCAAGTGTTCAACAAGTTTGAGGTCAAACAGTGGACTTACAGTCCAGTGATGCTGAATAAGAAAGTGGTTTTGAAAAGGTGTCCACATACTTTTGGCCATATAGCAACAAAAACCAAAGTTAATAATGAGTGAGAATTTGTGCACATTTAGTTAGTGGAGCATCGATCACAATAAAGAGGCCTGGGTCACAGCTGAAGTTCCAATTCATCCCCAAAGTGTTTAACAAGCTTGAGGTCAAACGGTGAACTTACGGTCCAGTGATGCTGGAATAGGAAACATCTGTAGTCAGTGATTAGAAACGGTGTCCACATACTTTTGGCCATATAGCAACAAAAACCAAAGTTAATAATGAGTCTGTGGGAATTTGTGCACATTCTGAGGTCAGACATAGACTATAAACAAAGAGGCCTGGCTCACAGCTGAAGTTCCAATTCATCCTTCCAATGTACAACAAGTTTGTTCTTATGGTCCAGTGATGCTGGAATAGGAAACATCTGAAACATCTTATTAGAAAAGGTGTCCACATACTTTAGGCCATATAGCAAGAAACTACAAACTGAAGTTCTAAATTCATACAGTTTGTGTTCAGTGCCGCACTCAGCTTTAACTCCGCCTCATAATTTGCTTTAAATTGAAGCGACAGACCAAAAATGCGGGCGTGAGAACGTAGGGGATTATAAACGACCCGCTTTCCCGTGTCGCGTTTGTTATGCTGGCAGGCGTGATAACAAATACAGTTATTCATCACATGCCAACCCGATTTACCCTGCGTACACTTTATCACAAATCTCTCCTGATGCCAGACATTTGAAAACATGCTGACCGGTTGTGACCGCTAGAAGTGACAGATTCACTCCACACCTTCATCCATCTGTTTCTGCGCCAAACGTAGCCCGAGCTCTCAAGAAACATCCAAGCTGAATAATATTCTGACGTTATATGGCCAAAAGTGGACACCCCTCCTTATCCCTAAAAATCATTCATTCATTCACATATCATCTGTTTTACCACCGTGTTAACCTGGTCAGGGTCATGGTGGGTCCGATTTAGTGGGCGAAAGGCGGGAAACACACCGGAGAGGTCCTTGCCTTCTTGCTGTGAGGCGGCAGTGCTACCCACCGAGCCAGCAGGTAAAAATCAATAAAATAAAATAAACATGCTTTAACTTTGTGGCAACAGTTTGGGGAAGGCCCCTGTCTTGTTTCAGCATGACTGTGCTCCTGTACATGGTTTAACAAATGCGGTTGAGGTCAGGACTTCAAACTTAACACCTTTAAAATGAAATGAATTGGAACTCCAGTTGTGAGCCGGGCCTTCTCATCCAAGATCAGCGCCCGACGTTACAAACGCTGCAACATTTTAGCCATAAACAGGGGGTGCAGGGTTGACTCCATATTAGTGCCCACGGATAATGAATGGGACTTCCAACAATGCGGAACCCGTTTGACCCTTTCTCCCTTAGACACAGCCAATCACGTCAATAGCACAGCTGAGACTCGAACCCAAGAGTTCAGGATCTCAGAGGTGACCCGAGGAGCCCACATTAAAGTTCAGACTGAGACCTAGCACCCGGGCTGAGGTTTTGTACCTTGATGGCTGCCGAGGTGATCTGGAGGTGGTGGAGTTTCCTCAGCGTGCTGTCGCGGTCGATGAAGTAGGAGGCGGCGAGCTGATGGAGGGTCTCAAGGTTCAACGTGCTGTTGGAGGCTCCACCGCTAGAACCGTCCTCGCTTAGCTTCCGCTTATCCACAAATATGGTCAGAGACTCTTCCCCTGGAAATAAAGAAAACATCGTTAGCTTATTAGCTGACCATCACAGACCATCATATTGACTGGGGTACTTTGTACTTGTGGATTTAGGGACCTGATGTTGCTTAGACAAACTAGCAGCATTACTGAAAGTTAGAAAGCCCTCCCTCAGGCACAGCCAATCACATCGATAGCACAGCTGGATTTTGGAGTGAGACTGGAGTTTAAACAGCCCACGGTCAGGTGTCCACATACTTTTGGTGATATAGTGTGCATCCCTTGTACTTTAATTTGGAAGTGAACTGGACGATTCAGCTACATTCTTCATGCTGTTAAGGGTGAGCGGATGCCGATCCGCTCCCATCGCCCCACTCTTTTCCGCTTGACGTTGACAAATGTGTTATTCACTTCCAGGTACGGAGGGGAAGTCAGCAGGGTCGCATCTCATCGTTTCCATCGCACCGACTCTTCCACCTCGAGCCCGGCATCATTACAGAGCTCTGGTTTCACAGCCGGAACGGATGAAGGTGCATTACAGGATTTTAACCGGCGGAGGAAGATCCCGCAGCAATCGGACTCCGCCGGAGGGTTTCGTTTAGGCAGGATGTGTTTCGGAGGACAAATGGCTCCAGTCAGGTGGGGAATTGGGCACGTCTCGGAGCACAGCCCGAACGAGGGCACAGAAGGTTCACTTAGCCGCTGAGATATCGATCGTAGGATCGTCATGGTGAGTACAGTAATTACTCTCGGAGGGAAAAAACAGTCATTAGGGACTGAATGTGTCCACAGCCAGAGCACAATAAGAGCTGCAGAGCTCATCATTACGGCCCGGCCGCCGCAGTTAGCCTTCGACTTGCGCCTGCAACCGAATTACAGCCGGGACGTCTGAGGTAACAGACGACCTCGAGAGTACTACTACTGCTCACAACAGAGAGGAACACAGCGAAGGATCCTGAAGTGCTAATCCCTGGTTTTCTTCCAGTCTAGTCATTTCTGATTCACCACGCTGGCCGAGGAGGGACAAGCACCTGCGCTCTCTCTCTGATAGCCTTGTTTGTCTGTCTCACCTATCTGTCTGTCTATCTATCTATCTATCTATCTATCTATCTATCTATCTATCTATCTATCTATCTATCTATCTATCTATCTATCTATCTATCTATCTATCTAGCTGTCTGTCTATCTGTCCATCCATCCATCTGTCTCTCATCTGTCTTGTCTGTCTTGTCTGTCTCTCTGTCTGACTATCTATCTGTATTTCTATCTGTCTGTCTGTCTATCTGTCTATCTATCTAAATGTCTGTCTGTCTGACTGTCTGTCTGTCTATCTACCTGTCTGTCTGCCTGCCTGTCTATCTATCTATCTATCTATCTATCTATCTATCTATCTATCTATCTAGCTGTCTGTCTATCTGTCCATCCATCCATCTGTCTCTCTGTCTGTCTGTCATCTATCTATCATCTGTCTACCTATCTATCTGTCTGTCTGTCCATCCGTCCGTCTATCTATATATCTATGTCTGTCTGTCTATCTATCCGTCCGTCCGTCCGTCCGTCCGTCCGTCCGTCCGTCCGTCCATCCATCCATCCATCCATCCATCTATCTGTATTTCTATCTATCTATCTATCTATCTATCTATCTATCTATCTATCTATCTATCTATCTATCTATCTATCTATCTATCTGTATTTCTATCTGTCTGTCTGTCTATCTGTCTAAATGTCTGTCTGTCTGTCTGTCTACCTATCTGTATGTCTGTCTGTCTGTCAATCTATCTGTCTGTCTGTCTTTATTGTCCGTCCATTTATCTATTTATCTGTCAGAATTAAAATCTAAAATGTTGTCAGATTCATCTGAACACCAGTCCCCCTGACCACTCCTCAATACCAGGAACGACAGCCGGTAGGTTTTAAGGAGAATCATTTTTGGATGCCCGGACCCTTCCCTGAGCTTTAACTAATGAGAAAGCAGGAATCAGACAAATCGGTACTGATGCAACCTCATACAATCACTGATTATTCATCTTCTTACCTCCCAGAGTGGCCGAGACCAGGAAGTGCGTGCCGTACTTCTTGATGATGTTATCCGTGATCATCTGCAGGCTCGGCCGCCTCCCCAGCTGCCTCACGCTGCGTATGAAGTTGGGGTCGAAGGGCACCGCGTCCTGCCTCTCCGCGGCCAGGTTGTTCACCTTCCATCGGCCGAACTCCCTGCAGAGGATCGGAAGTGGACATTAGAAAGCCATTATATGTGTGGTCAGCAGCTTAAGCAGGATTATAGCCATTTTTTATAGTCAAACAACTGCTGCTGACTGCAGAGAAACTGGAACTACTACTGTTCTGTGCTTTTCCACTGCATATTATTGCATTTAGAACCCTGGAAACAGCCTGTAAGCTCCGCCCCTTTACACTAATTAAAAGCCAGGCCCCGCCCTCCACACTTACAACCCATCTTCTTACATATACCTGTATACATGTACCTGACAACACCTTGTTGGGCATCCTATTCCAAAATCAAGAGCATTGCCACTACAACAGCATCCACTCTTCTGGGAGTTTGTCTGTACGAATTTGTGCACATTCAAGCACTGATGTTTAACGAGAAGGCCAGGCCTAGTTCATCTCAAAGGGTGTCTATCATCAGGGTTGGGCTCTGCACAGGTCAGTGTTGTTCCTTTTTACCAAGCAGTTTGGACCTTGCTTTACTTTAGGCACTCAAGCTGGAACAGGAAGGGACCGTCCCAAAACTGTTGCCACAAAACTGGAAGCAAATCGCTTATTCATAATGATAATATTAGATGAAATATTTTAATTGTTACATATTAGGCACATTCAGCTCTGCCTGACCTCACAAATCCTTTTTATGAAGAACTCAGTGGGCACAAATCCCCACAGGTACAGTCCACAATCTTGTAAAAAGCCTTCACAGAAGACCAGAGGCTGTTATAGCTGCACAAACAGCCTCACCTTTATATAAACACTCAAGATTTTGGTGCAGGATGTCCGAAAAAGCTCACGCTTAAGTGTCCACATACTTTTGACAGTTTAACGACCTTTCTCACGTTGGTGAAGAAACAGATCACACACAGTAACAAATCTCATAAAGAAACTGAGCGGGGGGTGAGAAAGGTATGAAAAGTAATCAGAGCCCCATGATCCAGTTCATACACCCCCCACCTGCACCTGAGTCTGTCCGCTTTTATTCTGCATGTCCCCCGTACGCTGTATCGGTACAGACGTACCACAGACCGGACCACAGACAAGACCACAGACAGGACAACAGACAGGACTACAGACAGGACCACAGATGGGTCACAGACGAGACCACAGACGGGACTACAGACAGGACCACAGATGGGTCACAAATGAGACCACAGACGAGACCACAGATGAGACCACAGGCAGGACCACAGACGGGACTACAGACAGGACCAAAGATGGGTCACAGATGAGAGCACAGACGGACCACAGACAGGACCACAGATGGGTCACAGACGGGACTACAGACAAGACCACAGATGGGTCACAGATAAGACCACAGACGAGACCACAAATGGACCACTGAAGGGGCCACAGACGGGACCACAGATGAGACCACAGACAGGGCCACAGACAGACCACAGACGAGAAGTATTGGGACGTTCCTTCTAATAATTGACGTTTCAGCCACAACAATTGCTATATATATAACAGGTGTTATAAATCATTTATACAAAGGAAATGATATGCTTCCAACAGTTTAGGGATGGCCCTTTCCTGTTCCACAATGACTGTGCTCCTGTGCAAAATGCAAAGTTCTATAACTCTGGGTGTGTTGGAAACACAATAATTAAGGGTGTCCAAATATTTTTGGCCATAAAGTGTACCTTCTAGCTTCTTATAGCGCCTACACGGACAGCTATTGCCTGTTGTTCATACAGGGTGGGAGCCGGATAGGGATTCCTCATGGCTGATTCAGTTGCGACCTCTGCTGGCTGCACGGAGTTGAGGGATAATGAGGATCAGGGTGTGTCTCTCCGTACACAAAGCTGATCCATGTATGAACTCGCCTCGTGCAGGTGAAAATATGCAGTCGGCTACTGCACACGTCAAAGGGGGCGTGTGTTAGTCACAGCTCTCGTCAGTCAAGGTGGAGGTCAACATCAGTACAGAGGAGGTGGAATGCACTCGGGTAATCGGATACGACTAGATTGGGAGGAAACTTGGGGAAAAGTGCTTTTTTAAAAAGTCTTTATTAAAATATAACATTTATAAAGCATTTCAAGCAATCCTTACTGAAAAACATGATGGTGGTAGCATCGTGTTATTGAAATGCTTTAAGCAGTAGGGACTAACAGTCTGGTCAGGATGCACAAAATACAAAAGATCCTAAACAAAAACCTCCTAAAGCTTAAACTGGGAAGAGAGTTTTGTATCTAAAACCAGTACAATCCATCCTGTGGAAATTCTGGATCTTCCAAAAAAGTTCTGCCAAATGTGGCTTAACCAGGTACCAAACAAGGGGGTGAATACTGTACTGTAAATCCGGGTACCTGTGCTTACCTGTAGATCTTGTAGCGGGTGGAGAATCCGTGCTGGTGGCGCTCGGAGAACTCGGAGAAATCGTGTGCGCGTCGGAACGGTCCTTTATCAGCCAGCATCCAGGCTAAGCGCTCCGAGGAGCCCGCCAGCACCAACACCGACAGCATCGGCATGAGCAGGATGGCACCGAGAGCACCGCGCCGTGCCATGCTCCTCTACCACCATCCCGCATCCTGACGCATGCCACCCTCCGCGTTTTCGTTCGGGTTACGGCACTCGGAGAGTCACTGGCTAGCCCGGGATGAGCCTGCGCAAGTGTCAGGGTTGCCAGATCGGAGCCGCGCTTTTATTTATGCAATTCACAAATCACTCCAACTTGTGCACAATTAAAAATACGCGTCTACTCATGTTAACACAAGCAAAACAATCTGAATCCAATCTGGCAACCTCAGCGAGAGCCGAACTCGTGCATGTGGAAGATTTTCACAGTTTCCAGATAGATAAAGTCCTCGCTTTTAGATTGAAATCTGGTCCCGATTCAGTCATAAACGTCCAGCTCTGCCTGACTCACGAGAGCGCGAGAGGTCCAGCTGTGCGGGCGCACGGGAGCGCGCGTCTGCAACCTGAAGCGGTTCTTTGTGAATGCGCCGCTTCAGTGTGTGCAGGCTGAGAGAAGTGTGTGTGCACTTTGCATTTAAAGGAACTCTCTCACCACAGCGCACACCCCACCCCCCTCCGTACCCTCCTCCTGGTCCTTCTCTTTATATATACAGAGTATCACAAAAGTGAGTACACCCCTCACATTTCTGCAAATATTTCATTATATCTTTTCATGGGACAACACTATAGACATGAAACTTGGATATAACTTAGAGTAGTCAGTGTACAGCTTGTATAGCAGTGTAGATTTACTGTCTTCTGAAAATAACTCAACACACAGCCATTAATGTCTAAATAGCTGCAACATAAGTGAGTACACCCCACAGTGAACATGTCCAAATTGTGCCCAAAGTGTCAATATTTTGTGTGACCACCATTATTATCCAGCACTGCCTTAACCCTCCTGGGCATGGAATTCACCAGAGCTGCACAGGTTGCTACTGGAATCCTCTTCCACTCCTCCATGATGACATCACGGAGCTGGTGGATGTTAGACACCTTGAACTCCTCCACCTTCCACTTGAGGATGCGCCACAGGTGCTCAATTGGGTTTAGTCCATCACCTTTACCTTCAGCTTCCTCAGCAAGGCAGTTGTCATCTTGGAGGTTGTGTTTGGGGTCGTTATCCTGTTGGAAAACTGCCATGAGGCCCAGTTTTCGAAGGGAGGGGATCATGCTCTGTTTCAGAATGTCACAGTACATGTTGGAATTCATGTTTCCCTCAATGAACTGCAGCTCCCCAGTGCCAGCAACACTCATGCAGCCCAAGACCATGATGCTACCACCACCATGCTTGACTGTAGGCAAGATACAGTTGTCTTGGTACTTCTCACCAGGGCGCCGCCACAGATGCTGGACACCATCTGAGCCAAACAAGTTTATCTTGGTCTCGTCAGACCACAGGGCATTCCAGTAATCCATGTTCTTGGACTGCTTGTCTTCAGCAAACTGTTTGCGGGCTTTCTTGTGCGTCAGCTTCCTTCTGGGATGTCGACCATGCAGACCGAGTCGATGCAGTGTGGGGCGTATGGTCTGAGCACTGACAGGCTGACCTCCCACGTCTTCAACCTCTGCAGCAATGCTGGCAGCACTCATGTGTCTATTTTTTAAAGCCAACCTCTGGATATGACGCCGAACACGTGGACTCGACTTCTTTGGTCGACCCTGGCGAAGCCTGTTCCGAGTGGAACCTGTCCTGGAAAACCGCTGTATGACCTTGGCCCCCGTGCTGTAGCTCAGTTTCAGGGTGTTAGCAATCTTCTTATAGCCCAGGCCATCTTTGTGGAGAGCAACAATTCTATTTCTCACATCCTCAGAGAGTTCTTTGCCATGAGGTGCCATGTTGAATATCCAGTGGCCAGTATGAGAGAATTGTACCCAAAACACCAAATTTAACAGCCCTGCTCCCCATTTACACCTGGGACCTTGACACATGACACCAGGGAGGGACAACGACACATTTGGGCACAATTTGGACATGTTCACTGTGGGGTGTACTCACTTATGTTGCCAGCTATTTAGACATTAATGGCTGTGTGTTGAGTTATTTTCAGAAGACAGTAAATCTACACTGCTATACAAGTTGTACACTGACTACTCTAAGTTATATCCAAGTTTCATGTCTATAGTGTTGTCCCATGAAAAGATATAATGAAATATTTGCAGAAATGTGAGGGGTGTACTCACTTTTGTGATACACTGTATGTATATCTATATGTCTATATATCTATATCTATATATATATATATATATATATATATATATATATATATATATATATATATATATACAGTATATATATATATATATACAGTATATATATACACCGATCAGCCATAACATTAAAACCACCTCCTTGTTTCTACACTCACTGTTCATTTTATCAGCTCCACTTACCATATAGAAGCACTTTGTAGTCCTACAATTACTAACTGTAGTCCATCTGTTTGTCTCCATACTTATTTTTAACCGGCCTTCACCCTGTTCTTCAATGGTCAGGACCCCCACAGGACCACCACAGAGAGCAGGTATTATTTAGGTGGTGGATCATTCTCAGCACTGCAGTGACACTGACATGGTGGTGGTGTGTTAGTGTGTGTTGTGCTGGTATGAGTGGATCAGACACAGCAGCGCTGCTGGAGTTTTTAAACATCTCACTGTCACTGCTGGACTGAGAATCGTCCACCAACCAAAAATATCCTGCCAACAGCGCCCTGTGGGCAGCGTCCTGTGACCAATGATGAAGGTCTAGAAGATGACCGACTCAAACAGCAGCAATAGATGAGCGATCGTCTCTGACTTTACATCTATCTATCTACCTATATTTCTGTCTGTCTGTCTGTCTGTCTGTCTGTCTGTCTGTCTGTCTGTCTGTCTACCTACATTTCTGTCTGTCTGTCTATCTATCTACCTACATTTCTGTCTGTCTTCCTGTCTGTCCGTCCATCTATCTATCTATCTATCTATCTATCTATCTATCTATCTATCTATCTATCTATCTATCTATCTATCTATCTATCTATCTATCTATCTATCTATCTGTCTACCTACATTTCTGTCCGTCCGTCCGTCCGTCATTCTATCTATCTACCTACATTTCTGTCTGTCTGTCTGTCTGTCTGTCTGTCTGTCTGTCTGTCTATCTATCTATCTATCTATCTATCTACATCTATCTATCTATCTATCTATCTATCTATCTATCTATCTATCTGTCTGTCTGTCTGTCTGTCTGTCTGTCTGTCTGTCTGTCTGTCTGTCTGTCTGTCTGTCTGTCTTACTGTCTGTCTGTCTGTCTGTCTGTCTGTATCTAACCTAATGTTAGTCTAGTCTGGTTGTTGCTCCTTGACTTTTCCACCGAACCGTGGCTGCACTGGTTAGCTTTTCTACAACAGCTTCTTAAAACAGCCCAGTCTACCTCCAGTCAATATCAGGCTTCTAATTATTCCAATCCTCTCATTAAATGTGCGTCCACATACTTCTGGCCACTTACTGTTAGAGTCAATCAACCATAAAACCAATATATCATCCCAGTACAGTCGGTACGAATTAAATTTCACAGCCAAGACGGGACAACGGACTCCATTAACACGGTGACACCTGAACACGCTCCGGGTGATGAATTCAGCCACGTTCCAGAATGACTATTTGCCTTTTAATGGAAAATCAAATTCTGCTGTCTAACGCAGCAGTTTTTCCCAAGGAAGAAGATAATAGAGAGACGTGAGGGTAAAAAAACAGAAAAAAGATAAAAAGATTGTACGATAGGGGAGGAAAGTCAAGGGCTGCTTTAAATCAGACACACTGCTCGTCTCTGCACTCTCCACAACATCTCTACTGGGTTCAAATCAGGACTGTGATTAGATCACTCCTAAAGTTTGCTCTCTATTTTTTTTTTTTTTTTTTTCAGCCATTGTTGTGTAAACTGGTGTTTGAGATCACTGACCTGCTGAATAACTCAGTTAAGCCTCAATGTCAGATTATGGACAGATATCCTTACATTATTATAAAGAAAATAGAGTAGAGTTCCTCGTTCCTTTAATAAGTCGTCCAGGTCCTGAAGCAGAAAGCGCACACACAGCCGACAAGCTTCTTTAATTTGCTTGTCAGGAAACACAATTAGATGCTGCATCTTGTAATGCAAGTTAAGACTCTGTAATATATCAACAACACCCAGAAACGCCACCGTCTCCTCTAAGCTCAAGCTCATTTAAGGTGGACTAATGCCAAGGCCGTAATCACTATATACACAGAGGGGTACATGCAATATACTGATGTAAAAATTATAAATAAATAAATAAATACAAATCAGTTCTTGATGTGGCTGGAGTGTTTTATAATGGCAAGACCCTCCCTCACTCACACTGTATGGCCAAAAATATGTGGACACCTGAACATAAGCTTTTTGAACATTTCATTCCAAAATTGTGTACAGTAATATAAAGTTGGCAACCCGTTTGTGCTTTCTTTGTATTTACAATATATACCGAGGGGTACATGCCCCCCGTGTTCAGATAAGCTCAAACGTCCCCTCCAATATACTGATGTAAAAATGATAAATAAAAAAATAAATGAAAAAATAAAAAAATAAATATAAACCAGTTGTTTATGTGGCTGGAGTGTTTTAGAATGGCAGGACCCACCCACACACAAACACACACACACACACACACACACACACACACACACACACTCTGTGCCCATAGATTAGCCATCCACCCCACTGCATCCTGCAAACCTGATCAGGGATGAGTGGACCACCACTGCCACCTGGTAAACACTGACCACACCAATAGACGGCACCAGTACATCACAGTGCACCACACACTCAAGGCCTCAGCATATTTCATGCAGAGACGACGTTCGCCTGGCTTCGGCAACCAATGTGACGTAATTGCGGAGAAAGCGAACAACCACGGATGTCGCACAGAGGCTTCGCTCGCTGCATCTGAAAGGAGCGTCTCTCAGAGCAAGTATGGCGGTATCGTCACCTTTATGATTCCTCGCTGAGAGATTATAAAGACACTCAGATTGTTCTTTCTCTGCTTCTATTTGTAGCATTTTTTATATGCTTCCAACACCTTGCACGTCGCCATAACTGTGATCATCATTTTTCGGTAGTAATGGAACTTAACATCATAAATGCCAATTGATCAAAGGCACCAACACTTGTGTGTTCTATTTATTATTTATTTATTTATTTATTTATTTATTTATTTATTAGGATTTTAACATCATGTCTTACACTTTGGTTACATTCATGACAGAAACGGTAGTTACTCCTTACACAAGATACATCAGTTCAAGTTTTAATGTCAAACACAGTCATGGACAGTTTTGTATCTCTGATTCACCTGACTGAATGTCTTTGGACTGTGGCAGGAAACCGGAGCTCCTGAAGGAAACCCACACAGACACGGGGAGAACATGCAAACTCCAAACAAAAAGGACCCGTACCGTTCTGCATGGGAAACGAATCCAGGACAGTGCTACCCAACGAGACACCGTTTCGCCCCTTGTGTATTCTGCTCGTATTTTGCTCTAGGTTTGTGTATTTAGCCTGAGTCTCTCTGAATGAGAGCGCCTGCTGGATTGTGTACATGAAAACGAGCCGTCCTGATTTATACCTGACCCACAATCCTTAGCGACACAAAGCCGAGACGCCGCTCTGTTTTCTCTGAACAAGCGAGTGTGTGTTTTTATATAAAGAAAAGAAAGAAATCGGTGATGCACTTGAGATGAGAGAGGTTTTAAAAGCACAATCTTCTTCTCTGTTCTGTCTCGACAGATTTGGATGAACACGCTGAGTTATTGTGTTCAAACTGAACACAGAGAGAAGAGAAGGTGCGGTGATGAGGTGGACAGCTGCTTCAGCCGTCTGTGGTCATCTCGACTCTTTCTGACACACTTGCACTGCAACACACTGACCTGCATGAATACAGCAAAAACGTTCTACACTAACACCACACTTAGACCCCAAAACATGCCAGTAGTTGGATTGATTACTATTAATTGCCTCTAGGTGTTGAAGAGCAACCGATTGAATGTGCAAGTGTGTGATGCCCTGGAAAATCCACTCTATGGCCACCAGACCATGAGCTTGACATCCTATTAAAATAGAGTGACCTCTGTGTGACCTTGTGAGCTAGAACAACAGGTACACTGTACGGCCAAAAATATGTGGACACCTGAACATGAGCTTTTTGGACATTCTATTCCAAAATCATTGACAATAGTGTGAACTTGGCAACCCATTTGTGGCTATAAAAGCCTCTACCTTCTGGAAAAAGCTTTCCACAGGATTCTGAAGTGTGTCTATAGGAATTTGTACCTATTAAGTCAACACAGCATTATTTTTAAGGTCAGGCAATGATGTTGGACAAGAAGATCTTCCAATTCATCTCAGTAGTGACCAGTGCGATTGAGGTCAGATCTTTGTTCAGGTCACTGAGGCTTCTTCACACCTACAAACTCTAACTGGCTAATTGGAAATAAATTCCCACAGTCTTTTTTCTAAATCTAATTATTGTACTCAGCTTGGAGTGCTTCTAAGCGAGCTGTCATATGGCCAAAAATATGTGGACACCTGAACATGAGCTTTTTGAACATTCCATTCCAAAATTGGAGACAATAGTATGAACTTGGCAACCCATTTGTGGCTATTAAAGCCTCTACCTTTATGGGAGAAGCTTTCCAGAAGATTTTGTAGTGTGTCTATGGGAATTTGTACCTATTAAGTTAACACAACAAGGTTGGGCAATCCATTGAATTGGTCTTCTAATTCATCCCAGTAGTGACCAGTATGTTTGAGGTCAGATCTTTGTGCAGGTCACTGAAGCTTTCCCACAGTCTGTAAATAAAACTAATTACAGAAATACAACTGGAAGTAAATTCCCACAGTCATGTTCCAAACTCAGATGACTGAGGAATGTTTTTAAGGAAGGTGAATCAGGTGTTACTGCCCAACATCAGTGCTTTTATGACTAAATGGAAGTAAATTCCCACAGTCATGGTCAAAAATCTAATTACTCTGCACAGCCTGAACTATTGTTTTCATGCCAGTATTGGTGTTACTGCCTAGCATCAGTGCTTTTATGAGTAAATGGCAGTAAATCCCCACAGTCATGTTCCAAACTCTAATTACTGTGCACAGCTTGGAATGTTTCTAAGGAAGGTGAATCAGGTGTTACTGCCCAACATCAGCACCTTTATGGCTAATTGGAAGTGAATCCCCACAGTCATGGTCCAAAATCTAAATATTCTGCACAGCTTGGAATGTTGTTTTCATGCCTGGATTAGTTTTCTCCATGTAATCAGGTGTTACTGCCTAATATCAGTGCTTTTATGGCTTAATGGAGGTAAATCCCCACAGTCATGGTCCAAAATCTAATTACTCTGCACAGCTTGGAATGTTTCTAAGGAAGTAAATCCCCACAGTCGTGTTCCAAACTCTAATTGCTAATAACCAGAGTTAGATACTTTCGTCCTTGTATAAAAACGCCGACTGTTAGTTTTGAGAGCTGCACAAACAGCCACAGGGTCACTCCGACTCAAACCAGCCTCTGCGACACCCCGGTGAATCTCCGGCGACCTTTTTCCTGTAATTACTGTAAAATTGGGTTTGCCGGCGGAGGTACAGCGCCCCACCGGTGGCACGTTATCTGTTAATCGCGCCGCGTAATTGTCAGCTAGACGAACTTGGCCTCCGGCGCAGCTCTCCCCCGCTGGAAATGTGTTCCGCCGCGCCTCGTAAAATGAGGGTAACGTGTGAAAAATGGGCGCAGCCAGAGAGAAGAAATATTCCATTAACTTCTAGACCCCGGTCAGGCACGAGCAGAAATGAGACGATGTTCTCCAGGAGCGTCGGCGTTTATATATTTATATCATAAAAATGACTCATCTAACATCCACGTCGCTCAGAGTGCAGGAGGGAAGAAATGTTTCATGTTTTTTATTTTACTCTTCACTCGTATCAGCGGTACGTTCTTTAGTACCAGGACGTTCCGCTCATAACCCCGAGTCCATCCCGAATGTCTTTTTTAAAATACCAAATTATTTTTATGCCCCGAGTTCAACCTGGTACGTGTCAATCGACCGTTTGAGTGTCTGTGTGCCTAATAATCCAAGAAGCTCTGATAGGTGAGTATTGTAGGTGGGCATGTACTTTGTGCAGTCAAACTTCACAAAATCAGCTATTTTATGGCCTATTGGAAGTAAATCCCCACAGTCATGGTCCAAAATTAATGTTCTTTTCATGTCTGTATTGGTTTTCTCTTTGTAATTAAATGTTACTGCCTAACAGTAGCACCTTTATGGCTAACTGGAGGTAAATCCCCACAGTCATGGTATAAAATCTAATAACTTGCACAGCTTGGAATTTTGTAAACAGGAGTTACTGGTCAACATCAATGCATTTATGGCTAACTGGAAGTGAATCCCCACAGTCATGGTCCAAAATCTAATTACTGTGCACAGCTTGGAATGTTCTTTTCATGCCTGTATTGGTTTCCTCCTTGTATTTAGGTGTTACTGCCCAACATTAGCACCTTTATGGCTTAATATAAGTAAATTCAACATCAATGCATTTATGGCTAACTGGAAGTGAATCCCCACAGTCATGGTCCAAAATCTAATTACTGTGCACAGCTTGGAATGTTCTGTATTCATGCCTGTATTGGTTTCCTCCTTGTATTTAGGTGTTACTGCCCAACATTAGCACCTTTATGGCTTAATATAAGTAAATTCCCACAGTCATGTTCCAAAATCTTGCTCTCTGCACAGCTTGGAATGCTCTTTTCATGGCTGTTTTGGTTTTCTTCTTGTAATCAGAATTTACTGCCCAGCATTAGCGCTGTTATGACTAATAAGGAGTAAATCCCCACAGTCATGGTCCAAGATCTAATTGCTCTATGCACAGCTTGGAATGCTGTTTTAATGCCTTTTGGAAGTAAATCCCGACAGCCATGGTCCAAAATCGAATTACTCGGCACAGCTTGGAATGTTGTTTTCATGCCTGTATTGGTTTCCTCCTTGTATTTACATGTTACTGCCAAACATCAGTGCATTTATGGGTAAAACCAAAGTAAATCCCCACAGTCATGTTCCAAAATCTTGCTCTCTGCACAGCTTGGACTGCTCTTTTTATGCCTTTTGGAAGTAAATGCCTACACTCATAGTCCAAAATGTAATTGCTCTGTGCACAGCTTGGAATGTTGATTTCATTTCTGTATTGGTTTTCTCTTTGTAATCAGGTGTTACTGCCCAACACCAGTGCCTTTATGACTAAATGGAAGTAAATCCCCACAGTCATGGTCCAAACTCTAATTACTATGCACAGCTTGGAATGTTCTTTTCATGCCTGTATTGGTTTCCTCCTTGTAATTAAATGTTACTGCCAAACATCACCTTTATGGCTAACTAGAGGTAAATCCCCACAGTCATGGTCTAAAATCTAATAACCGTGCACAGCTTGGAATTTTGTAAACAGGAGTTACTGGTCAACATCAGCATCTTTATGGCTAAATGAAAGTAAATCCACACAGTCATGGTCCAAACTTTAATTACTCTGCACAGCTTGGAATGTTCTTTTCATGTCTGTATTGGTTTCCTCCTTATAATAAGATGTTACTGCCTAACATCAGCACCTTTATGACTAATTGGAAATAAATCCCTACAGTCATGTTCCAAAATCTTGCTCTCTGCACAGCTTGGAATGCTCTTTTCATGCCTGTATTTGTTTCCTCCTTGTATTTATGTGTTACTGCCCAACATTAGTGCCTGTATGACTTAATAGAAGTAAATCCCCACAGTCATGCTCCAAGATCTACTTGCTGTGTGCAACTTGGAATGCTCTTTTCATACCTTTTGGAAGTAAATCCACATGGTCCAAAATCTAATTACTCTGTGCAGCTTGGAATGTTCTTTTCATGCCTGTATTGGTTTCCTCCTTGTAATCAGGTGTTGTGAGGCTAATTGGATGTAAATCACCACAGACATGGGTTTCCATCATGTGATCGGGTCCCATTCTTACTCCAAAAACATGCCAGTAGGTAGACTGGCTATTCAAAATGACCACTAGGTAAAAAATAAACAACTGTGTAAGTGAGTGAATGAATGATTTTGTGATGCACACGGTACTTGACTGGTGGTGCACACGGTGTGCCAAACGTCACCCAAGATTCAAAGTCACGGATGCTTCAAACATGGAACTTGACCCTGTTCCCTTCGTCCTTCAGGATCCTTCACTTCTGACGTCTTTTAAGTCCCTGTTCTCCAGCGCCAAAGTTTTTGGGGGACTAGTAGAGGAATGAGAAATTTAAAATGCAGAACTTTTGTAGAGCCGCCACCTCGGAGGACTGAAGAGATCTGACTAAAGACTGTCAAGAGGTTCTGGAAACATCAGTCCATTTACACATGAATAGCATGCAGATCAGTCATAACATTAAAACCACCTCCTTGTTTCTACACTCACTGTCCGTTTTATCAGCTTCACTTACCATATAGAAGCACTTTGTAGTCCTACAATTACTGACTGTAGTCCATCTGCTTCTCTGCATGCTTTGTTACACCCTTTCAGGCTGTTCTTCAATGGTCAGGACCCCCACAGGACCACCACAGAGCAGGTATTATTTAGGTGGTGGATCATTCTCAGTAATGCAGTAGAGTTTTTAAACACCGTGTCCACTCACTGTCCACTCTATTAGACACTCCTACCTAGTTGGTCCACCTTGTAAATGTAAAGTCAGAGACGATCGCACATCTATTGCTACTGTTTGAGTCGGTCATCTTCTAGACCTTCATCAGTGGTCACAGGATGCTGCCCACGAGGTGCTGTTGGCTGGATGTTTTTGGTTGGTGGACTATTCTCAGTCCAGCAGTGACAGTGAGGTGTTTAAAAACTCCAGCAGCGCTGCTGTGTCTGATCCACTCATACCAGCACAACACACACTAACACACCACCACCATGTCAGTGTCACTGCAGTGCTGAGGATGATCCAACACCTAAATAATACCTGCTCTGTGGTGGTCCTGTGGGGTTCCTGACCATAGAAGAACAGCATGAAAGGGGGCTAACAAAGCATGCAGAGAAGCAGATGGACTACAGTCAGTAATTGTAGAACTACAAAGTGCTTCTATATGGTAAGTGGAGCTGATTAAATGGACAGTGAGCGTAGAAACGAGGAGGTGGTTTTAATGTTATGGCTTATTGGTGTATAATGAAATGCTTTTTTATGTGGAAGCTGGGTCCAGAGCACAGGATCAGTCGTTGCACAGGTTTGTCTCTGTTAAGAGTGTACAAAGCTGTGTCCAAAACATCCTGGTTGGTTAGATAGATTGTAATTCCTAAACAACTGGCGACTTCTCTGTGCTCAAATAAACAGGGCACCTATTAAGAACTACATGGAACAATTGTCTCTTGCGAAGGTGGAAATGAAAACCCAAACTGTGGAGGAACTATGTTCAAATTATCAAGTCTGCCATGAATTACAAGCTATTGGTGCTAAGGTGACACTGTCCACAGTCAAGCAAGCTTTACATCACTATGAGATTCCTATGAAAATGCCATATTGATTAAAGGTGACCCGTTTTACTGTTAGGGGAGACCGCAGGGCGCCCACATACTTTCTGGAGCCATGTGATACCGTAAACACACACCACAATTTGTGCTCAGGACAAATGATAAAGTTTGGAGCGGTGCTTATCTCCTCTCGCCACGACTCCACTTTAGTTTGAAACTTCGAGTGATCCTGCTTCGTCCGTCCAATTTATTTTGGAGCTTCATGATCTCCTCTCAGCGGGCGGCGCCGTTTCAGCTGCAGTCATTAGAATTAGTACTTTTGGCTCCATGCTGTTATGAGAACAGTTAATCCTAAAAAAAAAAATACACCCACCCCCCTTACTCGTACCCCATCCCTCCCTCCTCTGTATTAAATCAAGCTGAGAAAGGAGTGGCAGAGAGCCGGAGAGGGATGTAGGACCATCATAAAGGTGCAGAACGTACCTCAGAGATCAGTTCAGAATATCGTAAAGAGGTGAGGGAAAAAGGATTCTAATAAGACATCAAACTCAGAGCAGGTATTATTTAGGTGGTGGATCATTCTCAGCACTGCAGTGACACTGACATAGTGGTGGTGTGTTAGTGTGTGTTGTGCTGGTATGAGTGGATCAGACACAGCAGCGCTGCTGGAGTTTGTAAATACTGTGTCCACTCACTGTCCACTCTATTAGACACTCCTACCTAGTCGGTCCACCTTGTAGATGTAAAGTCAGAAACGATCGCTCATCTATTGCTGCTGTTTGAGTCGGTCATCTTCTAGACCTTCATCAGTGGTCACAGGACGCTGCCCACGGGGCACTGTTGGCTGGATATTTTTGGTTGGTGGACTATTCTCAGTCCAGCAGTGACAGTGAGATGTTTAAAAACTCCACTAATACCAGCACAACACACACTAACACACCACCACCATGTCGGTGTCACTGCAGTGCTGAGAATGATCCACCATCTAAATAATACCTGCTGTGTGGTGGTCCTGTGGGGGTCCTGTGGGGGTCCTGACCATTGAAGAACAGGGTGAAAGGAGGTTAAAAAGGTATGTAGAGAAGCAGATGGGCTACAGTCAGTAATTGTAGAACTACAAAGTGCTTCTATATGGTAAATGGAGCTGATAAAATAGACAGTAAGTCTAGAAACAAGGAGGTGGTTTTAATGTTATGCATTATCTGTGTATTTACATTTGAAAAGAACTCTGTTGGTTGCTCCGCATTCATCGTGCAATATTTGTCATTTTTTGTGAGAAAAGTCCTGCCACAATGAATGCTGGGATTGCCGTCAGCGCTGAGGAGGCGTCGGATGCTCCCTCGTTATTCAGTAGAATTTAAACACGTCCTCTTCTCAGGAGTGTAAGATGACAGGAAATATGTCTATGTAGAGAGATCACAAGGTTTTGGAACAGACCCTTAGTGTCTGATTTAAAAATAATGTGGTCCTGACAAGCTTTATTAATGTAAAATAAAAAGGTTAAGGTGATTCATGTGGCTAGAAAACCTTGAGCAAAATGATTTATAGGGTCGTTATTTGCGTTCGGTCGGTTTCCTTGGTAAATATTTTTATCTGAAGCGATCTGTAATGAGGCGAGTAAGTGTTAGGAAGTTAAAAGTCAAGAGCCCAACACGTGGTGGAAGAAAAGCCCATTATCTCGGTGTTATTGGTGATCTGATGGAGCCTTATCTCAGAGGTTCAGGCTCTTACTGGATGCAAAAATAATCCCCACAATCTGGCCTAGATAAATTATTTGGCTCGCCTGAATGTCATTTGGATCTGTAATTACATTTAAATGCTCTCTCTGGGAAAATAAATAAAAGTTATGTCTAGTGGGTGGTGCTGTCGCCTCATAGCAAGAAGGACCTGGGTTTGATTCCCGGTCGGACCCACAAGTCCAAAGACGTGCAGTCAGGTTAATTGGAGCTAATAGAAATTGCCCTAAGTGATGGACTGCCAGCCTATCCAGGGTGTTTCCTGCCTTTTGCACACTGAATCGAACTCACTGCAACCCTGACCAGGATAAACAGTTGGTAAAACAGACAATGAATGAATAAATAAATGAATGTTCTTTGGTGCTCTTTGGATTGGTGCCTCACAGAAAGTTGACAGAATAATAAAAACAAGATTTAAGGCGCCCAGGTAGCACAGCGAGGCACAGCCCCCTAGCAGGCGCAATTGGCAGTGCAGACAGTGCAGCACATAAGATCGGCCACCAGTCTGCTGGGTGGGAAAGACCAGATTTATAAAAGTAGGTGAGGTCTTCAATGCTGTGTAAGGACCCTGATTAGCAGCCCGAGGCAAGTGAAGGAGCGTGGTGATCGGTGCGTGACTCTCCATGCGCGATATCCAGCCTCACGTGCAAATTAACCAAAGTATGGGAGAATAAGAAAGGGGTCGAGGGACTGGGGCAGGTGAAAATACACCCTCCTTGGACGTGATTGGGATCCCCAGCAGTGGAAGACACATTGGCTACGATAAAATGGAAGAAAAATGAAGAAAATGCATTAATAATTAATGGAAAAAAGACAAAGATTTCCTCAATACAGCGGTACCTAGAAACTCAAGGTATTTTTTCCCCAAAGGATGTTTGGGAAACCTGTTAATGCATTCTATGGTCCTGTGGAACTGCATATATTTAGGCTTATGTAAAATAATGAGGTTGTTTTTGACACTTATACACTAAAAATAACACAAATATAATATGAAAACACTGAAATACAATTAAAAACAGTTTAATATAACCTGCACTTTACATTTACTTCTTTATTGTTTCCTTATGCTTCTTAATTGTGGAGATGCTTGATCTTGGAATACCGTATTCTGTTCAGTACCGGCACATTCACATGAGAAGTGACAAAACCGCTTTGGTGCTGCTGTGCCATTATTTCCTATGAAGTGTAGCAGCACACAAAGCATATAAAGCTTATAATTATAATAACTATGATATGTTTAGTGTCCCAGTGTTGTTTTATTTAATACATTAAGTCACACATTTTTAACGATAAGCATTTTAGACTCTCTGAAAAGCTGATTCTGATTCTCACAATTTCTCAGAAGCTCGAGCTGTAACACAAGTTTAAAAGTGAAACGGTGGAAAATCCAGATAAACACAGATACATGTGGAGCTTTCAGACCGGATTTGATGGTTATTCCACACAAATGCAGATTCATCTCATATTCTACTACTGAACTGTTAATGCTCGGGACACTTGTACATCTAAAACTACCTATTTAATTGATATAATAGCACACAACATTGCATACACAGGAATTTCACGTTCACTTCCATTTCTTATTTATATATATTTTTTTATTTTGCACAAAACACTGCACCTTTTAAACCCACAATGTGAATTGCACATGCCAATGTTTACAATGTGTACAACAGGGGTGGGCAATTAAATTTTGCATAAGAAACTGTTACTGTTGTGGAGGGCCGGACCAACAGGGTGAACTGCATTCTGCTTAATAATAATAAGATTTCTTTTTATTGCCAAAATTTTACAGTTCCGATAAGCTGTTACGATCAGAAAATAAAAAAGCAGGCCGATTAAAAACATTATTTCACTATTTAATCAACTTTCTTAAAAACAAATGTGAACAAAACTTGCATTAACTTTACACACAGTGCTGTTGCTATTTGGATATCACAAAGCTGATCTTAACTGCTCCAGTCCTGGATGTGTAAAACTTTTAAAAAAGTCCGTGTTGGTTTGTAGTTTAGTTAGTGAAGCTTCAGATGTGACGCTCTGCATCCTTCAAGTTCTTGTATTTCTCTGTGTTTAGTACCGTAACGGCAATATAAACCCTAGATTTAAATTGTGATCCTTAAATAGATTTACACCTGACTGACTTTTGAAGTCCACATCTTGTTAAAAACTCTATCATCTCTGTCAGTCGCTCTCAGTTCTGTTCACCGACACATTACGGTTAAGCTAGATACACTCGTCTCGCACACACATAAATCCAAACTTCCGGAAATGTAAAGAAATAGCGCCCCCGTCAAAATAAAAACAATCCTGTTATATGGCATGTGTGATGTACATTTATTTACGTCTGATTTTTAATTGCCACTGACCTCATGTGTGGCCCACGGGCCGTACAATGCCCAGGTCTGGTGTACAACGTTTACAGGTATGAATGTGTGTGTTAAGGAGGTGAGTGAGCTGCAGCTTTATTGTATTTTTCATGCACTGCAAGCATCTGTGTAACCAAAAACAAATTCCTTGTATGTGTGAGCATACTTGGCCAATAAAGCCTGATTCTGTTTCTGATATTCGCACTTTGATGAAAGCACGACGGACACACGGATGACGAATAGTGTCGAGTTTCAAAGATTTTGAGTTTAGGGGACGTCGAGTTACAAGGTACCGCTGTATTCTTGAATCCTTGATGCAGTTCCAATTGGACACTGACTGGCTTTCCTGCAGTTCTGACATCCTTTCTATTAATAACATGTGGACCACATCAAAACATCAAGTCTGTACCAATTTTGATCCAGCCAGAGTTGTGCCAGTTGATGACGATCAAAAGTGAACGTGGTTTTTGGACAGAGAAGCACAAGCGATCAAGCTTGCATGACAAACACGTTCATTCAGGTTGTACTTAAACTTTTTACCTCACCTGTAGGTTGAATAATAAAAGCTCACACGTCCAGCTCGCTGCTCTTACAGACGATTGCTGATGGCCCTGCCGTTTCTTTTCTCTCTCTCTCTGTTCCACGCTGTGACAGGTCTTTCCTTTTGAAAAAATTTCTCCTTTCATTCGGACAATTCACCGAACACTCAGAACTGACGGAAATTGGATGTACGGCACCCCGCCAAGCGACTTGAAAAGGATCTTCTCGTCTCTCTCCCCGAGATTTACCTTAAGGGTCGTGACGTTTCCGGTTAATTCTTTGATGTAACTCCGGGAGTTCGGCTGAATCAGAAACCCGATGCAGAAAAAACGTCAAACCAGCCTGGGAAGTATTTCAGAACGTTCCTACATGTAGTTTCTTTATTCTGGTCAGTTCTGATGATTCCGAGTCGGTGAGGCCATGTCTGATCGATCTACTGCCGCACTTAGAGAAGGAACAGAAAAGACTGTAGATAGAACCAATTTGGATTTGGAAGTGTGTGTTTGGAATTTGTGCCCATTCAGTCAAAAGAGCATTTGTGAGGTCAGGAAGTGTCAATAATTTAACACTTGGTAAATGCATGATTGAAAGTAATTAAAGGATTTCACCATCTGCAGTCCATAATATTATTACGAGATTCAGAGAATCTAGCACTCAGGTGGCACAGCGGAAAAATACACTAGCACACCAGAGCTGGGATTTCGAATACATCGTATCAAATCTCAGCTCTGCCATACGGCTGGGCTGGGCGCCTACATGAACAATGATTCATGTAGAGTGGGAAAAGCCAAACCCAGTTCCTTATAACTAATGCAATGACGACCTCTGCTGGCTGATTGATGGCGCCTGCGCAAAGTTGAGGAATAATGCTGATCAGGGTGTGGCTCTCCGTGCACAAAGCTGATCTGCATATGAACTCACCTCCTGCAGGTGAAAAGATGCAGTCTGCACTGCACACATGTCGGAGGGGCCGTGTGTTAGTTGCGAAGCTCCCCGGTCAGCAGTGGAGGGTTGTATCGGTAAAGAACCAAAGTAACCAAAGACAGGAATCAAACCCAGGCGGCTACAGCTGTGCAGCACACTACATTCTGCATCATATACTCGACATACTGTAGCAGCAGGGTCACAGAGGTCAGGGGTTTGATTCTCACCCTGTGTTACTGTCTGTAAAGAGCTGTGCAACTTCCTCCAGTGTCTGTGGGGTTTTTGGGGTACATTAGGTTTGGTTCCATCCAGTGTATGGTGTGGAATGTTGGTCAAGATGGTTGTTTAGATGGTCTACCAAGCCCGACCAACCAAAACCAGCCTGATTAACATCCAAAAACCATCAAACCAGACCAGCCTGACCAGCCGAATCTGTTTATTTATAATACCAGCAGGTCATGACTTTCTTAAATGCTCTAAAATATCTATTTTTATTTGCTTCTCAACACCC
This sequence comes from Trichomycterus rosablanca, assembly GCF_030014385.1. Taxonomy (NCBI): domain Eukaryota; kingdom Metazoa; phylum Chordata; class Actinopteri; order Siluriformes; family Trichomycteridae; genus Trichomycterus; species Trichomycterus rosablanca. The sequence goes on along the minus strand of NC_085991.1, from coordinate 3,460,202 downwards.
CTCATCTTTCAACGATCAGAGTTCAAACCCAAGTCTGATGATCCGTCTATAACTGACCTCCAGACTACAACAGATGGTCGATAAATATCAGACGTGGGCGTCGATGTTCAAGCGCCTGCGTACAAGCGCTTCATCTTTCGCTGATCGTCTTCCTAGGCTGTAGCTGTCAGAATCTGCCCAGTTTGAACCGACGGCAATTGTACTGGTGACACAAACTCCAGTGGGAAACGCTTCATTATCGGCCGTTTATGCCCACACACTGTGGGAGTGTGACACATGAAAAGCGGTCCTGATACCCAGCCAGAATGTGCAAATGGGCTTTTTTCATGTGGGAATACGCTATACGCTATGTAAGCAAAAGTATTTGGACACCTGATCTTGAGCTTGTTGGTTGTCCTGTTCCAAAAACCAGTGGTATTAAAACATTGTGACCTCTCGGTGTGCTAGAACGACCGCTGGAATGAACCAGAACATCAACGGAGGCTTTCGGTGCCCAGCTGTACAAATGCTGTTCGGATTGAATGGGCACAAATTCCCACAGACATACTTCAAGTCTTGTGAGAAGCCGTCCCAGAAGAGAAGCCTTCTGTCCAGCTGTCTCAGCTGTCTTCTGAGAAGGCTTCTCACAGCATTTGTACTGCTGGGCACCGAAAGCCTTTGTTGATGTTCCGGTTCATTTCAGATCTGGTCAGTGGAACTGAGGTCAGGGCTCAAGCTGTAGCCTAGTGGTTAAGGTACTGAGCTAGTAATCAGAAGGTTGCTGGTTAAAACCCTACCACTGCCAGGTTGCTGCTGTGGGGCCCTTGAGCAAGGCTCTTAACCCTCAGTTGCTCAGACTGTAACTGTATTGTAGGTTGTTTTTGATGAAGGTGTCTGCTAAATGCCATAAATGTTGGCACTGTGCAGGCCAATGGAGCTTTTAAATCGAACTTATAGAGCTTGCTTTGTGCACAGGGGCACAGTCATGCTGAAAAAGAAAACAGCCTTCCCAAAACTGTTAAAGCAAAGTTGGAAGCACATATTTTCCCTTATATAATTGATTTATTACACCTGTTAGCAATCGCTGTGGCTGAAACACATGAATTCCATAATTAGACAGGGTGTCCCAATACTTTTAGGCCTGTTTTTTCATTCCCCCTGTTCCAATCATCTCTTTCTCCCCCGATGTTCCTCACAGATGTATTATCTTCTCCACCTTGACAGGCTCATCATGGTTATTTTGTGCCGGAGTAGCGTGAGTGCAAACACAGGCATCGCTCATAAATAACCCATTCAGATCAGACGTGTGCCATTTTAATGCCATCTGCTCGTCCGTGTCAGCAGAGCGGTCGTCGCCGTCCTCATAAACATGATGTACGGTACCTGGCACGAATAAACAAAGATCTGGCCGAGGAGACTGTGATCCAGAACCTGGGGCTGGATCATGAATATGTCGCAAATAAACATGAAAAGGTGTGAAGAATATTATGCACTCATTTTTTACCTCAAGGTCCCACTTGCATAAATGTTGGGACAGCGGGCATCATGGAAATAAAAACAATAATTACATTAAAAATGTCATTAAAAACAGGTTTAGTGCAGTGGTAGCTCAGCGGTTGAGGTATTGGACTAGTAATCCAAAGATTGCTGGTTCAAGCCCCAACCAAAGCCAAGTTGTCACTGTTGGGCCCTGAGCAAGGCCCTTAACCAAGCCTATAGCCATTAATTTGAACATTGTGGGGGACCAGGTCTACTTAAGGATGGGGTTCCTGCCATTTTTAAAAACTGATAGGAACTGGCGGCTCTTGACATTACGCTAAGCTAGTGAGTGGAATATGTTTACTTATGATTATTAGATTTGAGGATTTGGGGTTGAGCATATCTGAATAGTGGTTGAATTGTATTCAGTCGTAATTATAAGTCATAGCTGTAAAAATGTCTGCTAAGTGCTGTAAATGTAACAATTTGGGCCGCTCAGGTGGCGAAACACACGCTGGAACCAGAGCTGTATCTCGAATACATCGTATCGAATCTCAGCTCTGCCTGCCGGCTAAGGCTGAGTGGCCACATGAAACAATGATTGGCCTGTTGTTCAGATGACGCCTGCACAGAGATGAGAAAAGAGTGCTCTCAGGGTGTGTCTCTCCGTACACAACGCTGAGCTGCACTGCACTCGTCAAAGTGTAGGTGATAAGATGCATACGGCTGCTGCCCACGTGTCGGAGGGGGCGTGAATTAGCTTCGTTCTCCTCAATCAGAGAGAGGATCGGCATAGGCGGAGAGGAAGCATGACGCATTCGGGCAATTGGACGCGCTAAAAAGGGGAGAAAATGAATAAAGAAAAAAAAACATAACAATTTAAGTATAAATACACTTTTTAATTCTTAATTTGATGACTGCAACACATTCTAAAAAAATTAGGACAGGGGCAATACTGTAAATGCAAAAGATATTTTTCTGGATTCTCCAAATCTTTTAATAGTATTATGGACTGCAGATGGTGAAATCCCTGTATCACATTTAATCATGCATTTAGAAAGTGTTGGATTGTTTGTTTATGCTTTTTACCTCATCTTGACCTCACAAATATTATTTTGATTGAATAGACACAAAATCCAATTACACTCTTCAAAATCCTGTGCAAAGCCTTTCTAACAGGGTGAATATATTAATAACCACAGTTTCAGAATTGGATGTCCAGCCAGCTCATGCTTAGGTGTCTAATGTTTCAGGTGCTTCTGCATCCACTAACGTCTCCCCCTCGGTGATTGACACAGTCATCAGTCGTGTTACCATTCCATTAAGACCCGTGCGCCCTTCATCTGTCATAGACCGGGTGTTAGCCGTGCCGACAGAAGATGCAATTTCTGTCATAACAGAAATTGAATCCCCGAAATAAGAGCACTTACAGTAGCAGGTGTATGATGGTGTGCCTCTGCAACCCCATTTAGGGTTCATAATGAGAAAGGATTGTTACAGAACACATTTTATGGGGCACCTTGATGAAAATCGGTAGGTGGATTAATAATGTGTCACACAATGTTCTTTAAAGAACCAACGGCTGTTGCTATCAAAGCGGCCTTGCGGTTCCAAAGTGATCATAGAAGCTAAATTAATTTTTAATCCATTGCTTGGTCAGTACACAAAATATAGAGAGCTTGGGTGGCGCAGCGGCAAAACACGCTAGCGCCAGGACAAATCTCAGCAAGTCGACTCTAAATGTGGTGAGTAGAACATTCATTAATACTGTAACTTTCTAGTGTATCTGGTTGCATCACAATTATATTAATTACGAGTTTTATTTTGTGTACTGTAGCCACAATACTGACTAGCCACTGTCATGCCCTCCATATTGGGGTTATTGAGGTGGCCACCCTGCAGTGACTGCTGCCCAAGAAAGAGGCCAATTTTTAAGTACAGTCAGTACTGCCACTGTCATGCCCCCCATATTGGGGTTATTGAGGTGGCCACCCTGCAGTGACTGCTGCCCAAGAAAGAGGCCAATTTTTAAGTACAGTCAGTACTAGATTATTTCAATCAAACATTGATGATTTATACTTAAATGTTCGTGCCCAACTATATATCTATATACAGTGTATCACAAAAGTGAGTACACCCCTCACATTTCTGCAGATATTTAAGTATATCTTTTCATGGGACAACACTGACAAAATGACACTTTGACACAATGAAAAGTAGTCTGTGTGCAGCTTATATAACAGTGTAAATTTATTCTTCCCTCAAAATAACTCAATATACAGCCATTAATGTCTAAACCACCGGCAACAAAAGTGAGTACACCCCATAGTGAAAGTTCCTGAAGTGTCAATATTTTGTGTGGCCACCATTATTTCCCAGAACTGCCGTAACTCTCCTGGGCATGGAGTTTACCAGAGCTTCACAGGTTGCCACTGGAATGCTTTTCCACTCCTCCATGACGACATCACGGAGCTGGCGGATATTCGAGACTTTGCGCTCCTCCACCTTCCGCTTGAGGATGCCCCAAAGATGTTCTATTGGGTTTAGGTCTGGAGACATGCTTGGCCAGTCCATCACCTTTACCCTCAGCCTCTTCAATAAAGCAGTGGTCGTCTTAGAGGTGTGTTTGGGGTCATTATCATGCTGGAACACTGCCCTGCGACCCAGTTTCTGGAGGGAGGGGATCATGCTCTGCTTCAGTATTTCACAGTACATATTGGAGTTCATGTGTCCCTCAATGAAATGTAACTCCCCAACACCTGCTGCACTCATGCAGCCCCAGATCATGGCATTCCCACCACCATGCTTGACTGTAGGCATGACACACTTATCTTTGTACTCCTCACCTGATTGCCGCCACACATGCTTGAGACCATCTGAACCAAACAAATGAATCTTGGTCTCATCAGACCATAGGACATGGTTCCAGTAATCCATGTCCTTTGTTGACATGTCTTCAGCAAACTGTTTGCGGGCTTTCTTGTGTAGAGACTTCAGAAGAGGCTTCCTTCTGGGGTGACAGCAATGCAGACCAATTTGATGTAGTGTGCGGCGTATGGTCTGAGCACTGACAGGCTGACCCCCCACCTTTTCAATCTCTGCAGCAATGCTGACAGCACTCCTGCGCCTATCTTTCAAAGACAGCAGTTGGATGTGACGCTGAGCACGTGCACTCAGCTTCTTTGGACGACCAACGCGAGGTCTGTTCTGAGTGGACCCTGCTCTTTTAAAACGCTGGATGATCTTGGCCACTGTGCTGCAGCTCAGTTTCAGGGTGTTGGCAATCTTCTTGTAGCCTTGGCCATCTTCATGTAGTGCAACAATTCGTCTTTTAAGATCCTCAGAGAGTTCTTTGCCATGAGGTGCCATGTTGGAACTTTCAGTGACCAGTATGAGAGAGTGTGAGAGCTGTACTACTAAATTGAACACACCTGCTCCCTATGCACACCTGAGACCTAGTAACACTAACAAATCACATGACATTTTGGAGGGAAAATGACAAGCAGTGCTCAATTTGGACATTTAGGGGTGTAGTCTCTTAGGGGTGTACTCACTTTTGTTGCCGGTGGTTTAGACATTAATGGCTGTATATTGAGTTATTTTGAGGGAGGAATAAATTTACACTGTTATATAAGCTGCACACAGACTACTTTTCATTGTGTCAAAGTGTCATTTTGTCAGTGTTGTCCCATGAAAAGATATACTTAAATATCTGCAGAAATGTGAGGGGTGTACTCACTTTTGTGATACACTGTATCTATATCTGTAATATTATATAGAAAGCGGTCAGCGTGGCGCCGTAGTTTAAAACAACTACATTTCCCATGAGTCACTGCGCTCATCAATAACTATTAGCAACACCTGGGTTCAGTACTATATTAACCCGAGTTCACAACACCCTAGTGCTTAGTCTTTAACACTAATTGACTGAGCTGGTATGCTATCGGGTACTTAAGAAAGATAAATATATTTAAACTTATATAAAAGAAAAGAAAAGTAGAAGTAGAAAAGTAGAAAGAAAGCTTTATATTACTTTAAATAATTAGTTTTGAAGTTAGTGTGCAGCTTCATAGGCAATAAAAACCCCTCAGTGACGTCATTTCAGTTGTAGCTCAGTAGGTAGAGCGCAGCGCTTCTAACTTCTAACACACCTTGATACAGTAGACCCTTGACTTATGAATGTAATTGGTTCTGAAGGGCTGTTCTTAAGTCAAAATGTTCGTTAGTTAAACTTATTTTTCCCATAAGAAATAATGTAAATAGAATTAATCCATGCCAGACCTCCCAACCCCCCCCTTACCTAACCTCTCTAATGTCTTAAATTGTCTTTTTTGTTATAAATACAAGTATATTTTCCCTCAAATCTTAAATTATAGAATAGACATTTCTGTAATAAACAATAATAAACAACAATACACAGTAGTACTGTACTGTACATAAAACACATCGCATTTCAGTACAGTACGTGTGCTGTACCATACACCATAATAAAATGTATCTACCAGAAACAACAATGACTCTCATATGTCTCTATTTATTATTTCCTTCTTTATTTCAATAGCGTTAAATTTTTTAGGTGTAACTTCACGAAAGAATGACTTCCTTCTCTCTTACTCACTATCCCCGCTGTCTGATACACAGTGACAGCTACTGGCAGGAGTAATTATACAACAACAAAAAACTGCGCTTTCTCTGCACCTTCTCTGGGGACATTTTAATACTGAATTTTACAAAATATAAAGAAAACACCATAAAAACACCGTCCGTTGTCCAAATGTTCGCTCACTGTATATATATACAGTGCCTTGCAAAAGTATTCAGCCCCCTTGAACTTTTCAACCTTTTGCCACATTTCAGGCTTCAAACATAACGATATGAAATTGTAATTCTTTGTGAAGAATCAACAACAAGTGGGACACAATCGTGAAGTGGAACGAAATTTATTGGATATTTTAAACTTTTTTTTGAAATAAAAAACTAAAAAGTGGGGCGTGCAATATTATTCGGCCCCTTTACTTTCAGTGCAGCAAACTCACTCCAGAAGTTCAGTGAGGATCTCTGAATGATCCAATGTTGACCTAAATGACTGATGGTGATAAATACGTAGAATCCACCTGTGTGTAATCAAGTCTCCGTATAAATGCACCTGCTCTGTGATAGTCTCAGAGTTCTGTTTAAAGCGCAGAGAGCATCATGAAGACCAAGGAACACACCAGGCAGGTCCGAGATACTGTTGTGGAGAAGTTTAAAGCCGGATTTGGATACAAAAAGATTTCCCAAGCTTTAAACATCTCAAGGAGCACTGTGCAAGCGATCATATTGAAATGGAAGGAGTATCAGACCACTGCAAATCTACCAAGACCCGGCCATCCCTCTAAACTTTCAGCTCAAACAAGGAGAAGACTGATCAGGGATGCAGCCAAGAGGCCCATGATCACTCTGAATGAACTGCAGAGATCTACAGCTGAGGTCGGAGACTCTGTCCATAGGACACAATCAGTCGTACACTGCACAAATCTGGCCTTTATGGAAGAGTGGCAAGAAGAAAGCCATTTCTCAAAGATATCCATAAAAAGTCACCTGGGAGACACACCAAACATGTGGAAGAAGGTGCTCTGGTCAGATGAAACCAAAATCGAACTTTTTGGCCACAATGCAAAACGTTATGTTTGGCGTAAAAGCAACACAGCTCATCACCCTGAACACACCATCCCCACTGTCAAACATGGTGGTGGCAGCATCATGGTTTGGGCCTGCTTTTCTTCAGCAGGGACAGGGAATATGGTTAAAATTGATGGGAAGATGGATGGAGCCAAATACAGGACCATTCTGGAAGAAAACCTGTTGCAGTCTGCAAAAGACCTGAGACTGGGATGGAGATTTATCTTCCAACAAGACAATGAACCAAAACATAAAGCAAAATCTACAATGGAATGGTTCACAAATAAACGTATCCAGGTGTTAGAATGGCCAAGTCAAAGTCCAGACCTGAATCCCATCGAGAATCTGTGGAAAGAGCTGAAAACTGCTGTTCACAAACGCTCTCCATCCAACCTCACTGAGCTCGAGCTGTTTTGCAAGGAAGAATGGGCAAAAATTTCTGTCTCTCGATGTGCAAAACTGATAGAGACATACCCCAAGCGACTTGCAGCTGTAATCGCAGCAAAAGGTGGCGCTACAAAGTATTAACGCAAGGGGGCCGAATAATATTGCACGCCCCACTTTTCAGTTTTTTATTTCTAAAAAAAGTTTAAAATATCCAATAAATTTCGTTCCACTTCACGATTGTGTCCCACTTGTTGTTGATTCTTCACAAAAAATTACAATTTCATATCGTTATGTTTGAAGCCTGAAATGTGGCAAAAGGTTGAAAAGTTCAAGGGGGCCGAATACTTTTGCAAGGCACTGTATATACAGTATATAGAGAGAGAGACCGTCGGAGTCAACTTGTTTGTGACATCACGTGTTTCTCGAATTTCGGTTCGTAATCTGAAATTTGTTCGTACGTTAAGTTGAAAAAGATCGTTCGTAACCCAAAATGTTCGTATGGTAAACTGTTCGTAACTCAAGGGTCTACTGTATATTCTTATTATGCTCATAATAACATTAAATCAAACAATTGATTATTTACCACTAACACATACTGTCCTGATTATAATGACATAAAAAGGAAACGCTTGAAGGTGCACCTTCTTTTGTAACGTCACCTTCTTGTTTCCATTACCTGATTTCATTCTTTGATTCCTATTTTTGCTCTTCTAGGATGTGAGGGAAGAAGTGAGCAAAGGAAATAAGGACCCTGGGCACAGGGCAAGACATGGCGCCAATGACATACCTCAGACATGGCGCCAATCCATCCTGTTCTCTTTGTCTTTTAAATTCAACTCTACTAAAACATAACATGTGAACTAGGAGAGTTATGCAGTCGTGCAGTCTCTGTACAATTCGCGGGCGGCACGGTGACAAAGTGGGTAGCACTGTTTCTTCACAGCAAGAAGGTCCTGGGTTCAGTCCCCAGGTGGGGCGGTCTGGGTCTTTTCTGTGTGGAGTTTGCATGTTCTCCTCGTGTCCGTGTGGGTTTCTTCCGGGAGCTCCGGTTTCCTCCCACAGTCCAAAGACATGCAAGTGAGGTGAATTAGAGACACTAAATTGTCCATGACTGTGTTTGATACAACCTTGTGAACTGGTGAATCTTGTGTAATGAGTAACTACCGTTCCTGTCCTGAATGTAACCAAAGTGTAAAACATGATGTTAAAATTTTAATAAACAAATAAACTGTACAATTTTCTGCCTTGACAAATTGGCAAAGAAGCGACCAGTCGAGGGGCGGGAATTATTTCCCATTTTAGACTTAATATCTGTATGTCGATCTACTTAAACACCCCACCCCCTCGCGCCGTCTTAGGTCCTCTGGCTTCAATCTCCTGGCGGTGCCCACGATTCCTCCTACTCTCCGCTCTTCTTCTTCCCTCCCTCATTTCAAATCTCTTCTTAAAACTCATCTCTTTTCTGAACATTATTCATAATCCCTCTATGTGTGCTTATATGTATATGTATGTGCATGTATGTGTATGTGTGTGTATGTGTGTACATGTATACATATGCTTCTTTGTTTCTACTTTATTTGCCTGTGTAAAACTTTTTCTGTAAAGCGTCCTTGAGCTTGGTTAAAGGCGCTATCTAAGTGTAACTTATTATTATTATTATTATTATTATTATTATGTTTACACCCTGTGTGACACTCATTTTCAGTATCTATTGATTACAGGAGATGTTTTTCCCCCTCAAAGGAAAATAATCACGGCATGGAAGAGTACGCCATATGCATCAGGAAATAAAAAAACAACACGCAACCGGATGAATCCAGAACATCATTGCTTTTCCACTCAATAAAAATACACTTGCACGGGATGTTTTTATGAGACTGTAAAAACAACCATCTGTCATGAAGGACGAGCCTCTCTGTGTGACGTGATGGGTTTTCTAGTGTGTTGTTTTTTTTGGAAGGGAAAGGCGCATCTACGACGGCGTATTAGGGCCACTGTAAAAAATATATTTAAGTTTTGATTTCGAGAATAAAGTCATATAAGTTTTGATTATGAGAATAAAGTCAAAATATTATGAGAATAAAGTCGAAATTATTTCGAGATTAAAGTCAAAATAATTGTGACCAAATAGTGTGCAGCCATGGTAGGCCTGTCAGTTCAGAGAAGCACGGGTCTCGGTACCTGGATCGGCACGCAAGCGCTGAGGGCAGCTTATTATGAGTGTTATTGTGGTTATCCAATAACCTGCAATTATTTTGGGTGGTTGTTTGTATTGTACACTTCCATCCACATGACATGATGACTAAACCCGTCAATGCAACCATTTATAGTGATGCCATACGGCTTTAGTTTATTGTACGAGTCCATAAGGCTCGGTTGAAGTACTGCTGACGACGCAGACGCTGAGCGCACCATTTGCGCACGTTCTTTTAAATGAACACAGTTTATTCCAAAGCCGCTTCAGCATCCTTACGATAATAACAAACTGGTGCTGATGTGCATGAGATCGGGGATTTCTTTATTTGTGAAACCGATACGAAAGTATAAGAAATCATGAACATCCCTCATTTAACACAAGGAGGTTGCTATGGCCGTAATTATTTTGACTTTAATCTTGTAATTATTTCGACTTTAATCTCGTAATTATTTGACTTTAATCTCATAATTATTTCGACTTTAATCTCGTAATATTTCGACTTTAATCTCGTAATATTTCGACTTTAATCTCATAATTATTTTGACTTTAATCTTGTAATTATTTCAACTTTAATCTCGTAATATTTCGACTTTAATCTCATAATTATTTTGACTTCAATCTCGTAATTATTTCAACTTTAATCTCGTAATATTTTGACTTCAATCTTGTAATATTTCGACTTTAATCTCATAATTATTTTGACTTTAATCTTGTAATATTTCAACTTTAATCTCGTAATATTTCGACTTTAATCTCATAATTATTTTGACTTTAATCTTGTAATTATTTCAACTTTAATCTCGTAATATTTTGACTTCAATCTCATAATTATTTTGACTTCAATCTCGTAATTATTTCAACTTTAATCTCGTAATATTTCGACTTTAATCTCGCAATTATTTTGACTTTAATCTCGTAATTATTTCAACTTTAATCTCGTAATATTTCGACTTTAATCTCGCAATTATTTTGACTTTAATCTCGGAATTATTTCAACTTTAATCTCGTAATATTTCGACTTTAATCTTGTAATATTTCGACTTTAATCTCGCAATTATTTTGACTTTAATCTCGTAATTATTTCAACTTTAATCTCGTAATATTTCGACTTTAATCTTGTAATATTTCGACTTTAATCTCATAATTATTTCAACTTTAATCTCGTAATATTTTGACTTTAATCTAATATTATTTTGACTTTAATCTCGTAATTATTTTAACTTTCAAGCTCCGGTTGCCTCCCACAGTCCAAAAACATGCAGTCAGGTTAATGTGTGTATGTGTGTCTGCCCTGCGATGGACTGGCGCCCCGTCCAAGCTGTTACTGTGTGCCTTGCACCCATTGAAAAGCTGGGATAGGCTCCAGCACCCACCCAAGACCCTAATTGGATAAGCGGTTAAGAAAGAGAGTGAGTTAATTAATGTAGTGATTGACTTCTCTGTGCCCATATGAACCTTGACATGGAACAGGGGTCTCTGGTCAAGGCCAGGATGTGTGCCTTGCACCCATTGAAAAGCTGGGATAGGCTCCAGCACCCACCCAAGACCCTAACTGGATAAACGGTTAAGAAAGAGAGTGAGTGAGTGTAGTGATTGACTTCTCTGTGCCCATATGAACCTTGACATGGAACAGGGGTCTCTGATCAAGCTCAGGTCAGGATGAAACCCCAACGTTTTACCTTACGATGAGAGGAAATGTGTCCGAATGTTCAAATGAGCCACTTGTAATTAGAGGCTGCTGGTGACATGGGTGTCGCTGTTCACAGCGACTGTCTGTGAACAGTCTGATCCCCCCCCCCCCCCCCCCCCATCTCATGTTCCTGGAGAATCAGAAGAAAAACCATGACTCAGAACGCAATGTGAGTTATTCACTGCTTCAATATCAATGTGTTTGTTTATCCGCACGATTTAATTTCAGTCTCTTTATTTGTATAAGAAGATAAAAGCATCGTTTCAATCCCTGAACACAAAACCTCCGAGTCTGATCACATGAAAATGGCATTTCGGTTGGCAGTTGGCGCTGCGTGATCTGATTATTTTATCGTCCACTTAAGCGACAATCACATCGGAGAATGGTGGTGGGCGGCATCCATGGTCGCGTGGTCACGTCCCTGTGCCACCTTGTCAGAGGAGAATTCAGGTAAGAAACATAGGTGTCGGGATGAGTCCTTTTGGCTGGCGACCAAAGCAGCTGCTATGTGTGGACAGGGATGCCAGCCTTTAGCCTCACCTGCCACTTACCTATTGTCAGTTTTGCCCACGGCCTTGGTTCTCCTGGCGCGGACACCAAATGCCAACCCGAGATAAGACTGGACTAGTATCAGAGGGCAGGACAAGCTGGAACTTCAATGGGAAATTATCATCACAAATTGTGCTGTCAACGATTCCCTCCTTTGTGAGGTCGTTCATAAATCCACATTAAAATAAATCCAGTTCAGCCAGATTAGTTAAAGCAGTGGTTTAAAGCAACTATGAATCTTACCTACAACAGGGTGGCACCCTGGCCGAGGATAAAGCAGTTAGAATAGAATGCCTTTATCATACACACCGATCAGGCATAACATTAAAACCACCTCCTTGTTTCTACACTCACTGTCCATTTTATCAGCTCCACTTACCATATAGAAGCACTTTGTAGTTCTACAATTACTGACTGTAGTCCATCTGCTTCTCTGCATGCTTTGTTAGCCCCCTTTCATCCTGTTCTTAAATGGTCAGGACCCCCACAGGACCACCACAGAGCAGGTATTATTTAGGTGGTGGATGATTCTCAGCACTGCAGTGACACTGACATGGTGGTGGTGTGTTAGTGTGTGTTGTGCTGGCGTTTTTAAACACCTCACTTTCACTGCTGGACTGAGAATAGTCCACCAACCAAAAATATCCAGCCAACAGCGCCCCGTGGGCAGCGTCCTGTGACCACTGATGAAGGTCTAGAAGATGACCAACTCAAACAGCAGCAATAGATGAGCGATCGTCTCTGACTTTACATCTACAAGGTGGACCAACTAGGTAGGAGTGTCTAATAGAGTGGACAGTAAGTGGACATGGTGTTTTAAAACTCCAGCAGCACTGCTGTGTCTGATCCACTCATACCAGCACAACACACACTAACACACCACCACCATGTCAGTGTCACTGCAGTGCTGAGAATGATCCACCACCTAAATAATACCTGCTCTGTGGTGGTCCTGTGGGGGTCCTGACCATTGAAGAACAGGGTGAAAGGGGGGTAACAAAGCATGCAGAGAAGCAGATGGACTACAGTCGGTAATTGTAGAACTACAAAGTGCTTCTATATGGTAAGTGGAGCTGATAAAATGGACAGTGAGTGTAGAAACAAGGAGGTGGTTTTAATGTTATGGCGGATTGGTGTATATATACAGTATATATGCCACTGCTTTCCAACATGTTTACAATGTGCAGGTCAGTAATAGGCAAGTTATTTTATACAGTAAATCTGAAGCTTAAGTTCAAGACAGTGAAACAATGCAGTATAAACAGTACAGAGATCTACAATAAATGCAAGATGTATACAATACATATGCAACAATCTGGGTCTCCCTCAAGATGCCAGTCCACAAGCTCCTCACCAGACCTCGCTCGCAGCTCCAGGCATCCTGGTGAGCCTCACAACAACCTGAATACGTACCGGAGGTCGTTGTGAGCTGTAGTTCTGACTGGTGAAGGGATTATTGATGTATGATAATGCACTGCACTGCCGTCCTCAGCAACATTTCATATTCAGCTATTCACACAGTAAAGCCGGAATCTGTTATGAACTCTTTATGGAGGAGCACGTTCAGCCTTCAAGAAAGGTTTTAAAGAAGATAGAACGACCTCTTCTAACGGATATCTACTGACCTTCCTTATTACATAACAGAGGAAATAAATGAAGTGGAAAGTGAGTGGACAGTGGTAGCCTAGTCGGTAGAGCTTTGGGCTATCAACCGGAAGATTGGTGGTTCAAATCCAGGCTCTGCTATGCAGTCACTGTTGGGTCCTTGAGCAAGGCCCTTAACCCTGTCTGCTCCAGGGGCGCCGTACAATGGCTGACCCTGCACTCTGACCCCAGCTTCCAAACAAGCTGGGATATGTGAAGAAATAATTTCATTGCACTGTACAACTGTATATGTATATATGACAAATAAAGTATATCTCATCTTATTTATTTATTTATATATTTTGGTTGGAGAGCTGTTCTCCTCTTAGCATGGGAGGACAATTTAAAAATCCCAACAACACTGCTGTACCTGCTACACCTAGACATACAAGTACAACACACATTTCCATGTCATTTGCATGTAAGTGTCATTGGATTGGGAAGTGGACCACTCCCAGCACCACAAATATCATCTGGTTAGTGTTCCCATGTGGAGCTCTTTCAATGGATGTGCTACAGTCAGTGATAGTATACCCACAAGGCTTGTTTTCATGGTAGTACAGCCTTAAAATAATCAGTATAGATGTATGTGTATTAATATAGATAGATAGATGGGCAGACAGAAGGATGGACGGACAGTTGGACAAGCAAATAGATAGGTGGATGTTAGATTAGAAACTCTCCACTTTGCTATGACATGCCAGTACAGGTACTTGCTGCAGGTACAGGTACTCCTCTGGGGCGAATTTTCCCCTCTTATCTGAACAAACCACCCCATTCTGTCCAGGGACGAAACCTTGACTTGGTGCTGATTCCTATTCCAAGTGCTTGACAGTCAGCTGTGAAACGTCCGTCCCGTAGGACCGAGGAGCCGAAAGGATCTCGACTGCAAATCAGTTTCGTCTTCATTGATATTCCAACTCTGAGCGTAGAGCGTCGTGTTTTATCACCTTATCATTGAGCCGATGGAGGTTGAAGCAGGTTTGTGGGACAGGAAAGTGATAAGCGCTGGAGATTAATGACTCCTGGTGCTGGTGGAACAAGAGCTCCGCTCCGTCAGCGGGGGCAGCGATGGCATTCCGAGCAACAGCAACAGACAGAGAGAAAAAACAACAAGTCTAGGAGCGACACAAAGCCAGTCGACACCAGCGACACGAGGTGACTGTTTGGGGAGGCACTCTGTTAAAACGTGATTAGGAAAAGGTCAAGTGGCAGACCGGGATCAGAAAGGTCAACTCGCTGGTTATTAGACCCCCAGTGTGTGGCGGCTGCGTGCACTTCATATTTAGCCTGGATTCATGTTGACTTTGCACCTCGGAGATATTGCTCATCCATATTTAACCTGCCTGCTGTATTAAACTCACATTCTGAACCTTTTTTCCAGCTCGGAGAGGAATTCTTAACACCACACGGCAGGGCTGAACACAGGCGCTTCAGGGTCAAAAGTATACGGACACCTGACAATGAGCTTGTTTGATATCTTCTTCCAAAGGTTCCCTCTTGTGGCCATAACAGTTTGCTCTAATATTAGGAGCAATACTGGTGTAAATAAGCTACACCTACCATTCAGATTAACCTCGTGGGTATACAATTACAAACTGTAGTCCATCTGCTGCTCTGTGCACTTTGTCCCCTCTTCTCCCCAGTACCCCATTTATTACTAATCAATGGGGACGACCATACTGATGTTTAGGTAGCAGGAATAAAATAGAACTGTTTGCTGTATGCTTATAAGTATAGCAGGTGCAGCAGTTGTTGGGGTTTTATAAACCTTAGTGTCAATGCAGGGGGAGAACAGCGCTCCAACCAAAAATATAAATATAAAGCCAACACCCCATTTATTACTAATCAAGAGGGACGACCATACAACCCACACTGACCATGATGTTTAGGTAGCGGCAATAAAATAGAACTGTGTGCTGTACTACATTCTAAATATTTTTGGGTCTTTATGGGCCTTACTTGTGCCCACTCATGCAGGTACAGGGTAAGGTCTTCCCCAAACTGTTCCAACAGGAAGCATACAATTGGTTGCTGTTTGCCTGTTAAACTCCTGAACTCAGTAATAAGAAGTGGTGTCTACATACTTTCGGCCATATGAAAACCTTGTGATCTGGCATCTGAATGATGAAGGCATGTCTAAATTCTTAGATACCCTAAAATGCTCCTACTGAGGCGCCTTAATTCTAAGTGATAATCTGACTGAATAACGAGGGAGCGTCCGACGCTTCCTCAGCGCTAAAGGCAATCCCAGCATTCAGTGCGGCACGACTTTTCTCACCAAAAATGACAAATATGGCGAACAAATAGAATGTGGAGCAACCAGTGGAGTTGAACGGCGTGTGGCTAATTTAAGTTTTTCCTCGATAGTTATGTTGATCTGTTGTTCCTGCTGCTTTCAGGTCATCCTGCAAGCCTGTGAAAGTGACTACTGGAGTGGTGCTAGGGTTGCGCAATGGCCCACAGCCACTGAGATCTGGCGAGGGATGGACGAGTGGGTCTCGGTGTGCTTGACTAAAGAGAGCGTGTGATAGTCTCAGCTCTCCTCTGCCAGTACAATCTGGCTCCCTAGATTGGATCCATACTTACATTTTGAGGAGTCTCTCAGAGACCCTATCAATGTGTCATAAATGACCAAATATGCTCTGGGTTTGCACACCACACTGCAGGGTGAACTGATTTTGGTTGCTCAACATCTAAGTTTGTCTGTTGTTCCTGCTGCTTTCAGGTCATTCGACAAATCTGTGAAAGTGACCACTAGAGCGGTGCTCGGGTTGCGCAATAGTCCACCACCACTGAGATCTGGCCGGGCATCGAATAAGGGTCAGTTAGCTCTGCCTGAGGGATGGACGAGTGGGTCTCAGTGTGCTTGGCACATGTCGAAGAGAGCGTGTGATAGTCTCAGCTCTTCTCTGCCAGTACAATCTGGCTCCCTCAGTCTGGCTCCCTGAGATCTGGCCGGGCGCCCAATAAGATGCAGTTAGCTGTGCCTGAGGGACGGTCGAGAGGGTCTCAATAGCGTGGTAGGATTGCCACCTCGGCTGTCTGGTCAAGTCCCTTGAGTTCACAGCGATAGATGCACTGTAGAGGAGAGTGTGTGATAGTCTGACCTCTCCTCTGCCAGTAAAATCAGGCTCCCTCTATTGATCCATACTAGAGAGACCCATTAATGTGTCATAAACGACCAAATATGCTCTGGGTTTGCACATCACACTGCAGGGTGGACGGGGTCAGCGCCATGCACGAGGTCATTCACCCATCCGGTTCCAGTGAGGAGCGATATTAAAGCCCCGCCCCGATCCGCCTCGCGCGGGGGCTGGCGTCTGGGGACTCGTAGCTGGGAAAACGCCGCGCACCGGCGAGCGCGCTCTGTTTGAACGGGAGATGATTTTCCATTGCCCTGGGTGGACCGTGCTGTTATAACGGTGCACAAAACAAATGAAGAGCGCATGCATCATTTATCACGGGCTATATATAGAGCCCGAGCGAGCGTACGCTGCTCAAATGATCAAGGACTGCGCGGAATATCTGACAGCTGCTTTATGTTTCATTCAAAAAAAATATTGTATTTAATTATTTATTTTTTTGACGTAGCGTATATTTGTGATTCTCATGATGCAGTAAATGCTCTGGATTGAGCAATACTGGTGTGTGGTGGGTATACAATTACTGACTGTAGTCCATTGTTGCTCTATGCACTTTGTCCCCCTCCTCCCTCAGACCCCTTTTATTACTAATCAATAAGGACGACCATACAACCCACACTGACCATGATGTTTAGGTGGCTCTAATAAAATAGAATTGTGTGCAGTACTTGTATAAGTGCAGCAGGTGCAGCAGTGTTGTTGGGATTTTTAAACACCTTAGTGTTGATGCATGGGGAGAACAGCGCTCCAACCAAAAATATAAAGCCGGCACCCCATTTATTACTAATCAATAGAGACGACCATACAACCCACACTGACCATGATGTTTAGGTGGCTCTAATAAAATAGAATTGTGTGCTCTACTTGTAGAAGTATAGCAGGTGCAGCAGTGTTGTTGGGATTTTTAAACACCTTAGTGTCGATGCTGGGGGGAGAGAAGCGCTCCAACCCAAAATATAAAGCAGGCATCCCATTTATTACTAATCAATAGAGACGTCCATACAACCCACACTGACCATGATGTTTATGTGGCTCTAATAAAATAATACTGTGTGCTGTATGTGTATATGTGTGTAGAAGTATAGCAGGTGCAGCAGTGTTGTTGGGATTTTTAAACATCTTAGTGTCAATGCAGGGGGGAGAGAAGCGCTCCAACCCAAAATGTAAAGTTTGAGGAAGAAGAACAGCTCAAGTTTCCTGTCCAGGGTATGTGTTTCCACACACTGTCCCAACAACACTGCTGCACCTGCTATACCATTATTACCATGGTAGTATTGGTGCACTGCTGATAATTATCCATCACCCAAACATTATCTGGTCAGTGAGTGTGCTACGGTCGTCCCTTTTGGTTGTTAAATGGGGTACAGTCAGTATTTGTATACCCACAAAGTACATCTGTGTGGTAGATGACTTATGTATATGTATGTGTGTATAAAGTGACTGTTATAGGCACCAATTCCCACATATACATTCCAAAATCTTCTGGAAAGGCTTCCCTAAAGACTGAAGACTGGAGGCTGACCCCTGTCCACCACCAGAAGTGCCAACAATGGGCACGTGAGCATCGTAACTGGACCATGAAGCGATGGAAGAAGGTGAATGAATGAAGGTCTGATGAATCACGTTTTCGTTTACATCATGTGGATGGCCGGGTATAATAAATCGATTATACAGAGTAAATGACATGCTTCCGGCACGTTCCTGTTTAGGCGTGACTTCACCCCTGTGCACAAAGCCCTGACCTGAGTTTTGGAATGAACCAGAACATCAACTGAGGCTTTCTTGACCAGCATCAGTCATAAGTCAGCTTTACCTGAATGGGTAAAGCTGAAAGTCTTGTGAGAAGTCTTCTCACGCCTGTTGTTCTAGCTGGAAAGATCACACAGGATGTCCAACATCCTCACGGTCAGGTGTCCAAATACTTTTGATCTCCAGAGTCCAGAACAAATCAACATTTCGTTCGTCCTTCACAGTCTCGTCTGAAAACCTTCCATCAGGAGTTCAGAACGATCCAGACCTGATGTTCTTCGGTTAAACGCTCGCCTCTGATGTGAGCATTTAATTTCAAGAAAGAAAGAAAGAAAGAAAGAAAGATCCTACGTGGACGGTCAGCAGATCTCAGAGACTGAAAAAGCAATTGCACAAAAATAATCTGGCTAAGATGGACCGAACCCTTTTGTTCTGGTCAGATCAAAGTGACCCGTGTTTTGTTGTTAGACGAACATCAAAGCTTTGTGTGTCGGCCCTAATTTCTCTAATGCACATAGAGAAAAACATCTCGTTTAGTGCAAAATAAAAGAAGCTATTGACTTGTTGTCCTGACTGAGTGAATCTCCATTCGGTTTTGGAATAAACACTATTTAACATACAGACGCTACACCGACTAGGCATAACATTATGACCACCTTCCTAACATTGTGTTGGTCCCCCTTTTGCTGCCAAAACAGCCCTGACCCGTCGAGGCATGGACTTCACTAGACCCCTGAAGGTGTGCTGTGGTATCTGGCACCAAGATGTAATCCTGCCTTATGACCAGTGTGAGATTCCTCCAGGTACTTTATTTACCTCCTGCTTTCTAAAAACATGCACAGGGTGGACTAATTGATTTAAATCGCACCTAGGTGCAAGCGAGTGATTACAAGGCGTACACTATATTGCCAAAAGTATTCGCTCGTCTGTCTTCACACGCATATGAACTTGAGTGACTCCCATTCTTAATCTATAGGGTTTAATATGATGTGGGCCACCCTTTGCAGCTATAACAGCTCCAACTCTTCTGGGAAGGCCTTCCACAAGGTTTAGGAGTGTGTTTATGGGAATTTTTGACCATTCTTCCAGAAGCGCATTTGTGAGGTCAGACACTGATGTTGGACAAGAAGGCCAGTCAAGTTCTTCCACACCAAACTCGCTCATGCACGTCTTTATGGACCCCCTCCACCAAACTTTACACTCGGCACAATGCAGTCAGACAGGTACCGTTTTCCTGGCAACCCAGACTCGTCCATCGGATTGCCAGACGGAGAAGCGTGATTCGTCACTCCAGAGTACACGTCTCCACTGCTCTAGAGTCCAGTGGCGGTGTGCTTTACACCACTGCATCCGACACTTTGCATTGTGCTTGGTGACGTGAGGCTTGGATGCAGCTGCTCGGCCATGGAGACCCATTCCATGAAGCTCTACACACTGTTCTTGAGCTAATCTGAAGGCCACATGAAGTTTGGAGGTCTGTAGTGATCGACTCTGCAGAAAGTTGGCGACCTCTGCGCACTATGTTCCTCAGCATCCGCTGACCCGCTCTGTCATTTTACGTGTCCTAAAACTTCGTTCCCAATCGCTTCCACTTTGTTATAATAGCACTGACAGTTGTGAATTTTGAATATTGTGAATTTCCCCATTGTGGGACTAATAAAGGATTATCTTATCTTGACTGTGGAATATTTAGTAGTGAGGAAATGTCACGACTGGACTTGTTGCACAGGTGGCATCACGGTACCACGCTGGAATTCACTGAGCTCCTGAGAGCGACTCATTCTTTCACTAATGAGTGTAGAAGCAGTCTGCATGCCGAGGTGCTTGGTTTTATACAGCTGTGGCCATGGAAGTGATTGGAACACCTGAAGTCAATGATTTGGACGTAAATACTTTTGGCAATATAGTGTCTGTATCGTTCTGTAATGGGTTCCCAGGATGTAATCGTGCCTTGTCACCAATGTGAGTTTCTTCCAGGTACTTTATTTACCTCCCGACTTGCCAAATCCATGCAGAGGGTGGAATTGTTTGCTCCTAAATCTCTCCTAAATAAAAATTTGAGTCAGTAAGTGAGTGTGTGAGTTTCTGTAGGTGGAATAATGCGTCTCACCGTCTTCGTTCCTCTTTCATGTTTTTTATTTTCAGTCTGAGCGGATTAAAGAGGCGGAAAATGAGACGCCGTTCTGTAGACGCCTGCTGTTCTGGAATAGGCTGTAATTACATCTCAAGCGAGTCATTTTTCTCGAACATTTTCTCTTTTTTTATTTTTTATTTATTTTCTTCTTCTGTGCAAAAAACATAAAATAAAATACAAGGAAAAACTGAGCTTAAAAAGAAATGTGATCAGACCGACAGCAATGTGAGCGTTAATCACTCACGACCACGTTTGGGAGAATCTTGTTGGGGTTTTTGCACCTCCTGTGTAACGACACTCTTGTTGCCTGATTTGTTTAGAATCGATTTTAAAAAGCTTCGTGTTCCAAAACCCTAAACAGATCGTCCTGTCCTGGACGTCAGATGGGCTGTGTTCCAAATTGAGTTTAAGATCAAGTTCAGCCTTAAAGAACATGAGGGTTCTGCATTAGAAGTCTGGAACAAACTCATTTATTCATTCATTTATTCCTTTAGTGTCTGTTTTACCACTGCTACCACGAACACAGGAAGAACATGCAAATCCAAACACAGAGAGGACTGTGTGCTGTGAGGTGATGGTGCTACCCACCAAGCCACCATTAATTATTAATATTAATTAATATCTATCTATCTATCTATCTATCTATCTATCTATCTATCTATCTATCTATCTATCTATCTATCTATCTATCTATCTATCCATCCATCCATCCATCCATCCATCCATCCATCCATCCATCCATCTATCTACATGTCTGTCTGTCTATATATCTGTCTGTCTATCTATCTAACTAACTGTCTGTCTGTCTGTTTGTCTATCTAGTAGACCCAATATGCTTTTGTATCTTTAAAGCTGATTAAAATACTAACATTCTTTATCGTGATGAAGAACTTCTCTAAAGCTCTGGTCTCGTTCTGTAGAACACGAGCTTGTAAACAGACTGTTTATCTCTTCAGTTTTCAGAATAAAATTAAATATAAATAGGCTAAAAAAAAAAAAATAAATACATGAATAAACCTTCGCCTACTGAGCTAGAAATGATGGTAGTTCAGTTTGGCTTCTTTAAAACAAAAGCTGCGTCTCTTGGTTTATTCCGGGGAGGATAATTTGTGAGCCATTTCGAGGCTCCGTGTTCCTGTGGCTTTCCATGAATATTTGATGAATATCGCCGAACGTTCCCAAATGATGTGTGTGTGTTTGCTGCAAAATTCATGAAAGTCATCTAACACATTCAGTAACCCAACATTTGTTGGCTGATGGTCCGTAGCTCATCTGGTGAAACTACAGACGAAACGCTGATGGATCGAGCGGTCCGCACCTAGCATGATTTATTTGGAGAAGCTGCAGGAAGCCGCATCCATGATTTAGTTCTCTAATTAGGTTAATGTCGGTCTTGGAACCCGATACACAGTAAACAGGAAGTTCATAATGTAACCAAAACCAAACTTTTACTAGATTTTTTACCCTAAAATCACAAATGACATGTAAATAGGGCTAGTTTGGCTGCCCGACTTACAGTATAAACCACATAAATCTGTGGTTACCTACCAAGGTCAGAAAATAAAAACTAACTTTTCCAAAAGCTTAGATAAAGTATAAAACAAACCTGTTGGCTATAAAATAAAAGCAGTTTGTACATGGGTGACATTGTCCACAGTCAAGCAAGCTTGATTTCGTGATGTTCATTGAGGCTGCAATGTTGTGATCAGCAGCAAAACTTCTGTCCATCTTAAAGACGTTTTAAATTTTTTTGGGCTCATTTCTGCCACTAAAGCCTTTAATCATGTGTAATCTAACACCCTGATCCCCGTAAAGCCTGCTCGACTGTTGACGGTGTCTCCAGAAGCTTGGAAAATATGGCAGACCTGTTTGGTAATGGTTCTTTGATTACATCTGACCATCCAAACACTTTTTCTCTGATCATAAGGTGGAAGATTGGGTTTCTTTGTCGACCTTGGGGAGAGACCACTGTTCCATCTGTGTTTAACCATCTTAAAGTCATTTTTAGCCTCATGAGAATCGACAAACTCTTGAGAATCGTCAATATAGTGTTGATACTGATGTGTGACTGAATTTGTACTTCGTATGAACTCGATAGGGCGGCACGGTGGCTCGGTGGGTAGCACTGTCGCCTCGCAGCAAAAAGGTCCTGGGTGCGATGGTCATGTGGGTTTCCTCCTACAGTCCAAAGACGTGCAAGTGAGGCGAATCGGAGATACTAAATTGTCCGTGACCGTGTTTGATATTAAAAACTTGACGTGATGAATCTTGTGTAAGCAGTAACTATCTGTCCTGTCATGAATGTAACCAAAGTGTGTAAAATATGACGTTAAAATCCTAATAAATAAATAAATATGAGCTAGTTAAGCTGGCTAGATTGCAGCCTGGTGGCCTGGAGGAGCACCAACCAGGTTTGACGCAGATTCTACACACACTAAACTTTCTCAGGGTCTTTGCTGCTCCATCGGCACCTCAAAATGCTTCTTCTTTATCTTTATGGGTTCTTTAAATTGACACAGTTCTATTTAGCCAATACCTATACTAGTTTACAAGCGATTTTAAAGCTTTTAGTGGGACTATAAAAGGCTTCTAATAAAATGGAAACTGGGTTCTTACAGAGGAATGGTCTAGGAACCCAGGAGAATGAAGAATGGAGTTTCAGAAGACAAGGTTCCTAGTATCTTCATATTGGAACAGTGAAAGATTTGTCTTATAGCTGGTTCCTTTGGTAGAAGTTCCTAAACAGTAGCAGCTTCTAGACTTAAAAATGGTTCCTCAAGATTTTTTGGACCATTTAAAGCTCAAAGTGTCTTTACAAAACCTTCTTGTAAAGTAAGGAAGCTGTTTGTGGGTACTGAACTGATACAGATGTGGGATCGAATTTGTGTTTCTTATGAGCTCGATAAGCTGGCTAGATTTTAGTCTGGTGGCCTGGAGGAGCATCAACCAGGGTTTGATGCAGGTTCTAAACACACTAGACTTTCTCAGGGTTGTCAGCATCTCAAAATGCTCCTTCTTTATCTTAATGGGTTCTTTAAATTGACACAGTTCTCATTGGGCAATACCTATCCTAGTCTACAAGCAATTTTAAAGCTTCTAGTGGGACTATAATAGGCTTCTGATAAAATTTTAAGGGTTCTTACAGAAGGACAAACTAAGAACCCAATAGAATAAAGAATGGAACGTCTGAAGACAAGGTTTCAAGTAGACTTCATATTGGAGAAGTGAAAGATCTGCCTTATAGATGGTTCCTTTGGTAGAAGTTCCATTTAGACTTTAAAACCAGCTTCTGGTTCCTTGAGCCTTTTCTACCATTTGAGGCACAAAGTGTCCTTAAAAACCTTCTTGTAAAAAAAGAAAGCTGTTTAGGGTTCTAGATTCACGCTCCATGGCTGGAGTGTCACATTTTTCTCTTGTCGGGGGCCAGATGGAGTAACAAATATGCAAACACAAGGGCACAGATTCCTTTGTAATAAAATAAATAAAATATAACCGACCCACCTGATTCCACCTCCTTTTTATCTGAGTGACTGAAGATCTATTGTCCACAGTGTCGTGTCAACTAAGATTTTGCCGATTTCACTCACAAGTTTATTAACCTAATGCGAAGATTATTACTTTACTTCTTTAAATTAAACATACCCACTTCCCTCTAAACGCGGTAAAAGCCCGCTTGAAATCCTCTGCGTTCGGCGTCTGGTTTTCGTTTCTTTTGAGCCATCGTGTTTATCCAAAAACCTCGGGAACGTTAATGTAGGTGTGACGTTAATGTTTTGAGTCGGGGGAAAGAAGACAGGGAGCGTTTTAGATTTGTTTTATGCGATAGCACCACCCAGAGGTCAAACAGTTCAAGCAGTTTTTAATTTTATATCTTAAATACCTCACGAGCCATTTAAAAATGGTAACGGGCCACAAATGGTCCGTAGTTTGGACATCCCTGCTGTTTGGGATCTACCGGGGGACAAATTGAGACCCTCTTCAGGTGCTAGAGTGTTTTTTGGAACTTTATAGAACTAAGAAGGCAGTTTCCTTAAAAAGCTTCTTAATGAAATGAGATTATTGTTCTGATTATTGTTCTGACCCTGGTGCAGGACTAATTAGACACCAGATAGCAAAGAATACACAATGCTAATTAAAGTTTAAATACATCTGATTACACAAGGTGCCATTTTGGCCTTTATTTGAGTTTAGCCAGCTGGAGTAGAAGTGTAGGATGACCTAGCTAAACAAACCGTTAGCATGTAGGAGTAAAATCTAGCCTTTGTTTTATTTTATTTTTTTGGTGCATCTTTAATTAGCAAACGAGCTAGCTGTTTTCCTGGCAGGCTGTAAAAGGTGATGAACGCTGCCACGCTATGCAAACTAAGTCTGCTAATTAGGCTAAAAAGAAAAAAAGAGTGGCTAAAGCGTGCCCGGTCGCTGCAGGGGAAAACGTTAGCGCCGATCTATTTCTGAAGCCACGGTTTTGAAGTCGGCCTGTGTTTCTGGGGGGCGGCCTGGAGAGCAGCTTCAAAGTTTTGGAAAGCGCAAACGAGAGCACGATGGCAAGCGGCGGCTCTAACGGAGCTCATTAGCGAAGCCGACCTGCATTTAGGGCAAGGGAGATAATAATCATCCTGCTCTCTGGCCGCTAGCGTGCTAACAAGAGAACGGCTATCAGAAAAGAGGCAGATTTTGACATACAGAGGTGAGAATGTTATTAAAAAACATCGGGCGCCATCCTGTAATTCCAACGTTGGTGCCCAGCCGTATGTTCAGGATTCAGACGCAGTCTCAATGTTCAAGTCCAGGTTAAAAACATATTTATTTACTCGGGCTTTTGATTAGTCTTTCCAAACCAGGGGTGTGTGGTTCCAGTCTGGTGCTCTCATGTTTGTTGGCATCTGGCTGTGCCTAAATTCTGACCCCTAGGACTGGAGCTGCATACCCCGATTATAGACAAAAGCACAAGGCTTGGGGGCACAAGGCTTTTTCTCCCAACTTTTTTTTAGTCGTATCCAATTACCCAATTGCATTACGCTTCCTTTCTACAGATTCTGATCCCCGCCCTGATTGAGAAAAGCAAGACTCCGACACGCCCCCTCTGACACGTGTTCAGTACTCGAATGCATCTTCTCACCTGCATGAGGCGAGTTCATATGCGGATCAGCTTTGTGTACGGAGAGCCACACCCTGATCCCATCATCCCTCGCCCCTAATGCAG
This sequence comes from Trichomycterus rosablanca, assembly GCF_030014385.1. Taxonomy (NCBI): domain Eukaryota; kingdom Metazoa; phylum Chordata; class Actinopteri; order Siluriformes; family Trichomycteridae; genus Trichomycterus; species Trichomycterus rosablanca. Next base: position 3,434,384 of record NC_085991.1, on the reverse strand, counting down.
TAAATGTTGTAATTGCGTCAGTTATGAGGAACCCCTGTCCGTCATGTACCTCATGTGCCGGATAGCAGAGCTGAGATTCGAAACGACGATTTCGAAAAGTCAGAAACTTGTGGTGATCAGGGATGTTGGGTTGCTGTTGTTCTGCCTCTCTTGTCCGATCACTCAGGTTTGATGACGGTGGGGGAGGTGGGCGCTGACGTCCTGAAAGCCTTCATGACCACCTTCATGTTACCCGCTCGCTCTCCCTTTTAGTTATGCTGTAATAATCAGGGGTGCCGGAGTCTAAAGCTACTCTCTCATCTTCTGTTGTTTTACCCCGAGGTGGTTCTGAGGGAAACCTGTTCACCCACCCGAGGTTTAAGCCTGCAAGTCGAGACTGCCGTACCAACAATGCTGCTCCTGCTAGATGTGACGGATACCTGGCGTGTTTGCACCAAAAATGTCCAGAACTCACTACGGACTTTATTACAAACTGGACTGAATAATGATTAATGAATGAACTTGAGGATGAAGGTCCTTTCTGAATCTGGTTCCTGTCAAGGTTTCCTCCTGTAATTTCCTGCCTCTGTCGCCCTCGGCTTGCTCTGAGGTTTTTGGTCTGTCGGTCCTGAATCTTATAAAGTTGCTTTGAGACCATGTCTATTGTAAAATTCGCTATACAAATACTTGACTTGACAAATGTCCTTTTGATTTGATGGGCACAAATTCTCATACACACATGCTTTTAAAGTCTAAATGTAATACATGTACATATATAACATTTTCATATATAAAATATATGCCCATATTTGTGCAAACTATGAAACCTATTAGAAATTAGAACAGTTTCATATATTGACATCTACACTGATCAACCATAACATTAAAACCACCTCCTTGTTTCTACACTCACTGTCCATTTTATCAGCTCCACTTACCATATAGAAGCACTTTGTAGTTCTACAATTACTGACTGTAGTCCATCTGTTTCTCTGCATACTTTTTTAGCTCCCTTTCACGCTGTTCTTCAATGGTCAGGACCCCCACAGGACCACCACAGAGCAGGTATTATTTAGGTGGTGGATGATTCTCAGCACTGCAGTGACACTGACATGGTGGTGGTGTGTTAGTGTGTGTTGTGCTGGTATGAGTGGATCAGACACAGCAGCGCTGCTGGAGTTTTAAAACACCTCACTGTCACTGCTGGACTGAGAATAGTCCACCAACCACAAATATCCAGCCAACAGCACCTCGTGTGCAGCGTCCTGTGACCAATGATGAAGGTCTAGAAGATGACCGACTCAAACAGCAGCAATAGATGAGCGATCGTCTCTGACTTTACATCTACAAGGTGGACCGACTAGGTAGGAGTGTCTAATAGAGTGGACAGTGAGTGGACACGGTATTTAAAAACTCCAGCAGCGCTGCTGTGTCTGATCCACTCATACCAGCACAACACACACTAACACACCACCACCATGTCAGTGTCACTGCAGTGCTGAGAATGATCCACCACCTAAATAATACCTGCTCTGTGGTGGTCCTGTGGGGGTCCTGATCATTGAAGAACAGCATGAAAGGGGGCTAACAAAGCATGCAGAGAAACAGATGGACTACAGTCAGTAATTGTAGAACTACAAAGTGCTATATTGTAAGTGGAGCTGATAAAATGGACAGTAAGTGTAGAAACAAGGAGGTGGTTTTAATGTTATGGCTGATTGGTGTATATCCAGAGGATACATGTATGTTATAATAATATATCACCTCCTTAGAAGACCGGTTGTTGTTATAGCTGAAAAGATCACACTCTATGTGTTTTAAATACCATTTCGTGTTTAAAATGAGACGTCCATCAAGTTCATGGTCAGGCGTCCAAATACTTTCGGCCACACAGCGTATTTGTCAGCGAACGATATAATTTGCATAATCTACAAGCTTAACAAGTGACCCGAACGAACTGCTGCTTTTAATTAAAAGAAAAAAACCCGCTGAGATCAGGAGGTCACCCGTAATATCACACGCGGCTGCACGACTGGCATAAATCATAACCCCCCCCCCCCCCCCCCCCCCCAAATAAAACCCACAACGACCCCCACCAGGCGCCCACCTAGCCCGTCGTTAGAAGAGAAACCGAGGAACCCTCCATCACTCCGACTCCGCGGCAACTTTCTGCTGGTGTCTCTGCACTAATTACCTCATTACAGCAGATTAGCTTTTCTTTTTTACATTTCATAACTTCATTAGCATCCGCGATGCGCCGCTACACAGACGCCACACTGAGACTCACTGCTACTGTTCATAAAGCGTGCGAGTGGATGAACTGGATGCACGACCTCGTGTGACATGCAACAGAGGGTTGCGCTTAGAATTTGCATATCGTTAGCTGGTGCGCTAAACGAGCGACCCGAGCGACCCGGGCCCTCGTCATTACTACGGTTACACTTCGTGAGTTCAGGCGTTCGTGTCCAGAAAAACGTAGTTGGCCCCCGACCTCGTCGGACAGCTTTTGAACAAATTGACCTTCACCATCAGCGCCTGACCTCACTGCTAGAGTAACGCAGCGTTTTTTCGATCGACCCACATTTTCTCTTCTATTTATTGATGCATTTTCTTCCTTTTTTCTCTCGATTTAGCGCAGTCAGTCTGTCGTCCGCTGCTGTGGATCCCTGATTGCGTTTGAGGAGGGTATATTTGCTGCTCACGTGCCCTCCGACCTGTGTGCAGTCCTTGTGGACTCCTTCATTACGCCTCTATCCGCTAACCAGGGTCCTTGCACAGCGTTTGAAGACCCCACCCAATTGACACGGTGGCCAATTGTGCCTGCTAGATGGCGCCCAGCCGACCAGTAGCAGAGCCGCGATTCGAACCGGGGTGTTCAGAATCTCAGCACTGGTGTGCTAGCGGAATATCCGACCCAGACAACGCAATGCATCTTATGCGCAGTTCACACTACACAATTTTTGCCCTGATTTTCGCTCACCGACTGGTCGGCGCTAGATTTGCCGGCTCTGGAGCAACTCGCCGTTTGCTCGGTGATCGAAACTCGGCTCTCAATCGCTGTGTGTGAACTACCTGACAACTTGATCTGAGCGCTTGGCGACCGAAGACAGATTTCTAGCTTGTCAGATATCTGAATCTGAGTTGCCTGACTGTCAATGAGTGCGGTGTCGAACAGCCAATGAGAACACGATACGGGGTGAGGGGAAAAGCAGGGGAGGAGTGTAAACAGGTGGGACAGGGGCGTAATATAGTTTATATCAGAATACATCAGCACACACACATGTTTTACAGTATTTCTGACCTGATCGTTCTCTACAAAACACCCACACTGCATTGCAAAAAATATTAATTAACCTCCAACTCACTATAGAAAAATCCATGCTGGCCGCGTTGCCAAATCCACTCAGATTCATTTATTTTTCCTCTTGATTTTACGCTGCACATCAGCGCACAAACTTTGATCGCTCACTACTTGTTGACGTGCATTTTTAGACGTGGTATCACTAAACCTCTCGTCACTTCTTGCGTTTGTTTTTGTGACAACACATAGTTTGGGAGACCAGAGAAGCTCGCCTGTGATTCCAGTTGGAGATAGATGGTGTAGTGTGTAACCCCCTATCACCGATCAGTCGTGTAGTGTGAAACCCACACCGACTTGAAAGACTCCCGATTACAAGAGATCCAGTTGTGTAGTGTGAACTGTACAGCGACCTGACGACTTGGAAAGTCGTGTAGTGTGAACTTGGCATCACTATACAAGATGTAACATGAAACCTCCACAAGGGGGTGCTCGCGTACACGTTTAATTAATTATTATTACAGGATTTTTCTCTGCGACTAATTTTTTTCGGCTTTGAAAAACCGTGACGAGCGGCGTCAGTTAAAACATTTCATTCCTATTTAATCAAATAGAGTCGCACTGCAAAAGAACAAACGTCCGGGACATAAAAGAACCCCAGCAGACGCACTTAAATCTGCTCTTTGTGTTGCAGAAATGACAGAGATTCCATTAAATGTATCGATTCGGTTCTTTGTTGTTTTTGTTTGAACCAGGAATAATGTAGCAATCGCCTGTAAACCAAATACAAAATGACACAAAGGAGACGCCTGTAAAATATATTAAGTGAAAAACATTTCAAACTCATCGGTTCGAGACTCAGCTCTGCCATCCGGCTGGACTGGGCGGCTACACAAACAACGATTGGCTTGTTGTTCATAAAGGGTGGGAGCTGGATAGAGACCTCATAACTGATGAAATTACGACCTCTGCTGACTGATTGATGGCGCTGCACGAGGAGTCGAGGAATAATGCTGATCAGGGTGTGGCTCTTCATACACAAGGCTGATCCATATATGAACTCGCCTTGTGCAGGTGAAAAGATGCAGTCAGCTACACGTGTCGGAGGGGGCGTGTGTCAGTCTCGCTCTTCTTAATCGGGGCGGGAATCAGCATCAGTAGAGAGGAAGCGTAACACAATTGGGTAAAAATTTGATGCGCTAAAAAATCTGGAGAAAATGCATAAAAAAACCTTGCAATTTGTAAGTATTAATACTGATGATTGTGCTTTTTGTTTGTCAGTTAACTCAGTATTTTTGTTTTTGTGAATAATTGTGAAAATATGTTTAATAAATGTTTTTGTGGCAAGATCTTGGGAATAATTAAATGGAGAGCGGCAACACTGCTCATCTTAGCTGATTTGGTTAATTAGGGTTTTATTTTTAACCTCTACAAACTGTTTTCACATTTCCAAAAGTTTGTGTACCTCTGAAAAACGGACCATCTCACAGCATAGCATCGTTCCTTCAATTAACTCTCTTAGCATGCTAGCTTTATAGCGCTAAGAAAAAATTTGTTTATTTAGCATCATCTCATTTTAACATCAATTAATATCAGAAGCCGCTGCCACTGGAGAGGCGCAGGACTGAGAGCGCTAATGATGTTTTTATTTGGTGTGAAGAAACTTTGATGTTGTTCTTTCTTCTGAGATGTTTCCCGTTCCCAACAGGCGCGGCGGCCACCGCGTGGGACGAGCTAATGAGCTTCTTTATTCAGGAATGGAAATAAGAGAAGCTAAAAATGTTCAAGGCGCTAAAAATGATTCCACGCTGCCGTGTTCTGATCGATCTAATTACAAACCCGATTATAAAAGAGTCGAGATGGTAGAGAAGAGATTTATTTATTTATTTATTTATTTATTTATTTATTTATTTATTTATTTATTTATTTATTTATTTATTTATTTATTTATTTATTTATTTATTTATTTATTCATTCATTCATTCATGCATTCACTCATTTATTCACGTATTTATTCATTCATTTATTTATTTATTCATTTATTTATTCATTCATTTTTTTATTCATTTATTCATTCATTTATTTATTTATATATTTATTAAATCATTTATTTATTTATTTATTTGTTCATTTATGCATTCATTCATTTATTGATTTATTTATTCATTCATTTATTTATTTATATATTTATTTAATCATTTATTTATTTATTTATTCATTTGTTCATTTATTTATTTATTTATTCATTCATTCATTCATTTAATTATTTATTCATTCATTTAATTATTTATTTATTTATTCATTCATTTATTTATTGATGTATTTATTCATTTATTTATTATTTTATTCATTTATTTATTTATTCATTCATTCATTCATTTATTTAATTATTTATTCATTCATTTAATTATTTATTAATTCATTCATGAATTATTTTTATTCATTTATTGATTTATTTGTTAATTCATTTATTTATTCTTTTATTCATTCATTTATTTATATATTTATTTATATATTTATTTATTTACTCATTGGTTCATTCATTCAATCATTTATTCATTCATTCATTTATTGATTTATTCATTCATTCATTCATGTATTGATTTATTTATTAATGTATTTATTTATTCATTTGTTCATTCATTAATTTATTTATTTGTTCATTTATTTGTTTATTTATTCATTCATTGTCTGTTTTACCACCGCTTTATCCTGATCAGAGTCACAGTGGGTACAACTCACTGGGCTCACAGAAACACCTTGGACAGGTTGTCACATCACAGGGCAAACACACACAAACACACACACACACACACACACATTGGCCTTCTAGCACCAGAACAGAATAGAGAACAAACTTCAGACAGTCGGTGTGTCTCGGTTGATGGAGTACCTCTGGGAGGAAGGGAACGTCGCATACTTATTCTGAACTGCAGAGCTAAATGTGCCCGCCGTTAGTTTAATACCCATAAAAGCGTCGTCGTGAGCACGTCTCCGTCTCTTTATGTGAATTAAAAGCCTCATTCTGTGTTTTTTTTCTCTTTTGTCCTTTTTTAAACATTAATGCACCACCGTTCACTTTATGGATCCATTTCATTTGTGCTGAAGAAAAGCTGCTGTTCTGTAGCAAATAGAAACACAATCAGAGCGGGACGACGGTCTGCTGACCATCTGCTGCCCGGTCCTGCACGATCAGAACGCCGCTGCAATTCCTAACGGACCCGGAGTGACAAATGTCGCTGACGCCGCCTGAATTTTCATGCTAAATGGAGCACACAGAGGGGCGGCGGGTTCGAACCCGTGCGCTCTGGGGGTTGGATGGTTTCGAGGCGACATCTAGCAGGTGTTCGGGTCGCAGCCCGGATACTTTGGGACCGACGAACACCTTATTTAACTCCATATTGGTCTCCATGGTTTTGGAATGGGGTGTCCAATAAGGTCCATATATATTTATATACATTGCAAGCAATTGAGGGTTGAGGGTCTTGCTCAGGGGTCCAACAGTGGCAACCTGGCAGATGTGGGACTTGACCCAGCAACCTTCCGATTACTAGCCCTTTAGCCTTAAACACTTAGGTACCTAATAGCTACCACTTCAAGAACACCTTATTCAACTCCATATCAGTCTCCATGGTTTTGGAATGGGGTGTCCAATAAGGTCCATATATATTTATATAGTTATCCAAGAACCACCGAACCATCAAAACCAGTTCACATGAGTCACTGTCCACTGTCAAGCAAGCTTCACACCGTCTCAAAGCAAGGCTGTTGTTTATGTGTACGTTTACATTTTTGGCACTTGACCGTATGACCGTATAAATTGCAAGCAGTTGGGGGTTAAGGGTCTTGCTCAAGATGTGGGACTTGATCCAGCAACCTTCCGATTACTAGACCTTTACCCTTAAACACTTAGGTACCTCATAGCTACCACTTCAGAACACCTTAAAGCTCCACTAGAGTTTGTTGCTGATGGTTTACAAGTGCAAATACACCTTCTGCATGTTTCTAGAGATGGAGGTTCACACATCTTCAACAAATCTTGTGTGGAGGGGCTGTCCAAGGATGATTTGTGGTTCCTGAAGCTTCTTAATGTTTAGCATGAGCCACGCCTTGTGTCAGATCATTCCGAACAATAGAAATAGCTGCAGAAGAGTTTTTCTTACCTTGACAGAGAGTCCACTGTTCCATGCACTTTGTAATAAGTGTAGGAACAGTGATGGTTGTGCTGCTGTTTATTGCTCATTGTTGACTGTTTAACTGTTGTTACTGCTCTATTCCGGTCCTCCTGCAAACAGAGTACATGCAGGAAATCCACACAGACCCAGATTAACCCTTAATGTGAGTGAGTAGGTGAGCGAGTGAGCAGGTGATGCTCTGTATGTTCCTGCCTGCACCCAGCACGTTCCTCTAAACGTTCCTCCAATAACATCACCTGCACTTACTCTGATCCTACAGCCCGGCGTGCAGATAATTATCTACTGATTAATGCGTCGGGGAAAAAAAGCTGCTGGCCCTGAACACCCCGAGCAAAAATGTTCGGCTCTAATCCCCGCCGTCGTTAGTAGGCGCGGGCGATCGTACACCTTCTTAATCAGGCACAGAGCAACAGAAAGAGGACGCAGATAAAATTAGATCCAGCTTAACACAACACACAGAGTCCGATGTTATTCAAACTGAACGACCAAAAGTATGTGGACAGGTCTTCTAATGATTAAGGTTGAGTATTTCTGCCACACCCACATTTATTTATTCATTTATTTATTTAATTAGGATTTTAACGTCATGTTTTACACTTTGGTTACATTCATGACAGGAACGGTAGTTACTCATTACACAAGATTCATCTGTTCACAAGTTCAACAGTCATGGTCAGTTTTGTATCTCTGATTCACCTCACCTGCACGTCTTTGGACTGTGGGAGGAAACCGGAGCTCCCGGAGGAAACCCATGCAGACACGGGGAGAACATGCAAACTCCACACAGAAAAATCAATTAGATTAAAGTGTTGTTACTATAATTAAAGTCACTATACTGATCAGCCATAACATTAAAACCACCTCCTTGTTTCTACACTGTCCATTTTATCAGCTTCACTTACCATATAGAAGCACTTTGTAGTTCTACAATTACTGACTGTAGTCCATCTGTTTCTCTACATGCTTTTTTAGCCCCCTTTCATGCCGTTCTTCAATGGTCAGGACCCCCCGCAGGACCCCCACAGAGCAGGTATTATTTAGGTGGTGGATCATTCTCAGCACTGCAGTGACACTGACATGGTGGTGGTGTGTTAGTGTGTTTTGTGCTGGTATGAGTGGATCAGACACAGCAGTGCTGCTGGAGTTTTTAAATACCGTGTCCACTCACTGTTCATTCTATTAGACACTCCAACCTAGTCGGTCCATCTTGTAGATGTAAAGTCAGAGACGATCGCTCATCTATTGCTGCTGTTTGAGTCGGTCGTCTTCTAGACCTTCATCAGTGGTCACAGGACGCTGCCCACGGGGCGCTGTTGGCTGGATATTTGTGGTTGGTGGACTATTCTCAGTCCAGCAGTGACAGTGAGGTGTTTAAAAACTCCAGCAGCGCTGCTGTGTCTGATCCACTCATACCAGCACAACACACACTAACACACCACCATCATGTCAGTGTCACTGCAGCGCTGAGGATGATCCACCACCTAAATAATGGATCATTGTGGGGGTCCTGACCATTGAAGAACAGCATGAAAGGGGGCTAACAAAGCATGCAGAGAAATAGATGGACTACAGTCAGTAATTGTAGAACTACAAAGTGCTTCTATATGGTAAGTGGAGCTGATAAAATGGACAGTGAGTGTAGAAACAAGGAGGTGGTTTTAATGTTATGGCTGATTGGTGTATAATGAAATGCAGTTCAAATCTTAGTTGTGCTATCAGCCGGTCACGCATCTGTGCAGTGCTAACAGTCTCAGTATGTGAAAAATCATGAAATTATTTGAGTGTTTTTAATTTGTTTACATTCATGGTAGTTAAATATTTTTCCTCTGTTTCAAGGGTTTATTATTAAATCGATTCTGCTTGATATCCTGTCTGATTAGAACACTCATGAATTCGTTCACGCCTGTTAAAAACCGCCGACGTGGAACGAGATAAAACGCAGATTCAATTAATTTAGATGAGAATATTCAATGATTATTCTGGAAGTCTTTTTCATGGCTGACCCACATTCCGAGGACGGCGGCGCACATCGGTGTTTGCACACGTGTTCGCTCGAGGCTCATTAAGAGAAGAAACGAACCGTGTCCGATTGTTAATGCTTGTTTTCCTGCAGCATCGGGGTGTTTATTCTCTCTACTGGGAGCGAAGCGGGCTCTGAAAAAAAAAAAAATAAATAAATAAAGACGCAGAGCCGAGCAGGCTGGCAGTGAATAACCGAGGAGACGGTCCTAATCAAGTTTTAATTGCTTTGTTCGTACAGAAGATTGCACAGCTAACCACAGACCATTTGTTTGGACCCGTTCCGGCCAGGACGCCCCATTAATCCGCCTCGAAAGCGAGGAACAGAGCAGCGGTCCTCACAGGTGCTGTGATTCTGCCTTTCGTGTGCCCATTTGATTCGACTTCGTTTGATCCCCCAGTGCACCGAGAACGGTAAAATATGCGTCGATCAAGGAGGCTCCGCGTCCGCATGCCAGTTCAGATTCATCTGGGCAGGTGCCGTGGCCCCGGGGGGCCTCTTTTATAGAGGGATCCATCACTATTGGCAGCAGCGTCTGATTAGCGCTGGCACTCTGAACATTTTCTAGACCTGCAATAAAGAAAAACGTCGCAAAGTCTTCGCTAGAACATCAGTCAGGGTGGTGCGATGCCACTTTGGCTGAATGTCGCGTACTGAAAAATGGATTCCTGCCGTCGACAGCTTGACTTGCATCAACATCAGCAACACTGTTCTTTGTTTTTCATTTCATTATACTGGTCAGGGTCATGGTGGGTCCAGTTACTTCCCTAAAAAATGCCCATCCATAGAGGGGCCTCGGTGGTCCCCTACTCCTACACACTTAGCCTTTCGTGTCTGTGTGTAGATGCCCGACCGGCTGATAGCATTGGTAGGGATTCTTTTTTTGTTTGTTTTTCATTTCATTATCCTGGTCAAGGTCACAGTGGGTCCAGTTTCTTCAGGATCACTGGATGTGAAGCAGCAACAAACCCCCTATAAAAATGCCAATCCATAGAGGGGTCTCGACCATCACCTACTCCTACACACTTAGCCTTTCGTGTCTGTGTAGACGCCCGACTGGCTGATAACATCAGTAGGGATTCGAACCCTTGACTTGCATTACTTTATTATACTGGTCAGGGTCACGGTGGGTCCAGTTTCCCCAGGATTACTGGATGTGAAGCAGCAACAAACACCGCTAGAGATTCTTTTTTTGTTTGTTTTTTATTTCATTATCCTGGTCAGGGTTACGGTGGGTCCAGTTTCTTCAGGATCACTGGAAACAATGCAGCAACAAACCCCCTAAAAATGCCCATCCATAGAGGGGTCTCGACCATCCCCGGCTCCTACACACTTAGCCTTTCGTGTCTGTGTGTAGACGCCCGACTGGCTGATAACACCGGTAGGGATTTGAACCCTTGACTTGCATTAACGTCAGCAACACTTCATAATACTGGTCAGGGTCTTGGTGGGTCCAGTGGATGTGAAGCAGCAACAAACCCCCTAAAAATGCCCATCCATAGAGGGGTCTCGACCATCCCCGGCTCCTACACACTTAGCCTTTTGTGTCTGTGTAGATGCCTGACTGGCTGATAGCACCGCTAGGGATTCAAACCCTGGATCCCAGAAATAGTGGGACAGCATAATTTACCGCAGGTGCCTGACTGGCCGATAACACCACTGAGATTCGAACCCTGGATCCCCAGGGTTTTTAATTACTACATATACCGTAACTATCAGCACCGTGCAGATGCCTGACCGGCTGATAGCACAACCGATATTCGAACTGCGCCATCCGAGCACCTAATTTGTTTTCATATAGTGACTTTAATTGCAGTAATAACACTTTAACCTGATAAAAGATCTGGTCCATTTTGAGCTGAAGTATCAACCGGCGCCTCCGTTCACCTTCAATCTATCAGCACTGTCAGAAATTTGAAATGCAGATTCATCAAAAACACACTGCATCGATCAAAACGAGCCGCGGTGTAAAGCATGAACAGGCTTCATGGCCCAGGGAGAAGATTGCACGTTTATTGCAGGCGCGGGACGATTTCCGGGGTGCTAATTAAATGCGGCTGTATACTTAATGTCCTGATTTAATTGCGCTTCAGTTGCTTACCCAAATGCCTTCAGGGTACATTGAGTCTGAGCCAATATACAGCGAGAACATCCCAAAAAAGTTTCTAGTCCCAGTAATGAAACCTCATCAAATTCAGAACTGTGCAGTTCCACGTGTGACCGTAAGGAGGCGGAGTTGAGTCTTGTTACTGCGCCTGAATATGTATTAGCGCTTGTGTTCGTGCTGCGCAATTTCAGGCTTTTTTTTGTCGAGTTTGGCATGTTCTTCATGAGTACTTGAGGTTTCTACACACTTATAACATTATAACATGCCAGTAAGTGGACTGGATGCGCTACAAGTGTAAATAAGTGAATAAGTGCAGAGACTCTTTTCAACCTGCATGCCATTCCCCAAGCCATCATTAACATATACATGATATAGCCGAAAGTATGTGGACACCCCTTTTAAATATTGACTCTCATTGCTTCAAAATGTATTAAACCTTCTGACTTCATGGCAACAGTTTGGGGAAGAACCTTTTATGTTCTGTGATGCCAGCACCACAGTAAACAAACACTACCTAGTCTAATGTATTTATGGACACAGTCCTGGAAGCATTTTGAAACTGTATGTCATGCTCATGGTGTGATTTTTGCAGGAATGTTCACTCCGTTGACCATGAGCTTGTTGGATATTTCATTCTAAAGCCCTCCACTCTGCTTTTAGCAGACGCTTTTATCCAAAGCGACTTGCAGTACTGTTGCTCAAGGGTCCAACAGTGGCAACCTGGCACTAATGGGGCTTAAACCAGTGACCTTTTAATTACTAGTCCAGTACTCTACCTGCTAGGCTACAACTACATTTTGAAGTTTTGATGCATATGGGCAGTGGTAGCTTAGTGGTTAAGATGCTGGACTAGTAATCATAAGGTTGCCGGTTCAAGCCTCACTGCCACCACTGTTGGGGTCTTGAGAGAGGTCTTTAACCCTCAGTTGCTCAAACTGTATTCAGTCATAATTGTAAGTCGCTTTGGATAAAAGCGTCTGCTAAATGCTGAAAATGTGAATGAAAAATGTAAATATGCAAGGGTGAGGCTTTGCTCACAGTCCATCTTCTAATTCATCCCAAAGTTGTTTAATAGAGTTGAGGTCGAGGCTGTGTGCAGAAAACTCTACAGTTCCTCTACAGGAAACTCATCATTTCTTTATAAATCATTTTTATTCATCTGCTAGCATCCGTGCTTAATAATTAGGACACACTTTTGGTAATACAATTTTTTTGGTCCTTGAGAGGCAGTTGTCGAGGAAGTGACATCACCTGGCATCGTTAAATGCAGCAGGTGTTTTTTTTTGGCTCTTTGCATGGGAAATGAAACCACTTTACAGGAAGCAGCTTCTTTCTTGTAAGCGCTAGAGAAGTGCGGAGATCCCAGCAGTACCATCTGCATGCCATCAATCAACAGAACACAAACAAATCTTCTAATGTGCAGGAAATGAGCTGAATAAACGAACTAGCCATCAGATCAGTGCACGAGCATGATGCTGATCGAGAAGGAAAATGGTCGAGGAGAGGGGGAAGGGAGGCTGGGGGTGTTTGGTGGTGCTAATTTTACCTGTACCTTCTCCAGAACTAATTATATAATGAAGGTAAAGCCTCGTTTACGATAAAGTGCAGCTGCATTCCAGATTTGGTGAACGTCAAGATGAAGGAGTCATGGTCCAAATGATCCAGTACTTTTTTGCCTATTTGAGGTGTCAGTTCTCTCACAGAGTATCCTTTCTCTCAACACCGAGTTATTTATTCCACACACAGTCCTATCACGTATGAGTGAATCTCTAATTTCTCCAAAATTACATGTTCGGGCGAGTACTCTGAGATCCATCACATAGCGATCAACATTTTCACAAGCGTCCTGATTTCTCATGAAGAACTGATATTCATGCTGGGATTGCAATGTTTATCAGGCTTTTCAATAAGCACACATACTGCTCTTGAGTAGCCAAATTGCTGGCTAAGGTATCCATCAACTCCTTATTGGATGGATGAATGGATTGAATTGGATTGGATTGGATTGGATTGGATTGGATTGGATTGGATTGGAGTAGAGTAGAGTGGAGTAGAGTGGATGGATGGATGGATGGATGGATGGAATTAGATTGGGAGGGTGGGAAAGAGGAAAAGAGGTTGGATATTGGGGCAAGCTGTAGCCTAGTGGTTAAGGTACTGGACTAGTAATCAGAGGGTCACTGGTTCAAGCCTCACCACTGCCAGGTTGCTGCTATTGGGCCCTTAACCCTGAATTGCTCAGACTGTATACTGTAACTGTAATGTAAGTCGCTTTGGATAAAGGTGTCTGCTAAATGCTGAAAATGTAAATGGATAGATGGATGGACGGATTGGAAGGGAGAGAGGGAGAATTGGATTGGATTTGGGAGGGATGATGGATTAGATTGGGAGAGAGGGAGGGAGAAAGAGATGGATGAATGGATGGATGGATGGATTGGATAGGGAGGGATGGATGAATGGATTAGATTGGGAGAGATGGATGAATGGATGGATAGATGGATGGATGGGATTGGATTGGGAGGGAAGGTGGGATGGATGGATGGATGGATGGATTGGATAGGGAGGGATGGATGAATGGATTAGATTGGGAGAGAGGGAGGGAGAAGGAGATGGATGGATGGATGGATGGATGGATGGATGGATTGGATGGATGGATGGATGGGATTGGATTGGGAGGGAAGGTGGGATGGATGGATGCTTTATTTATTCTGAGGGAAATTATTGGCCCCCAGTAGTTGAACAAGCAAATGAAGAAAAACGAATGCAAATACAAATAAAGTGAGTAAGGTGAATAAACAAAACATAAGGGTCACAGTGGTCATAATGTTCTCACTTGTTTGTGTACGTTTGTATGAGAAGGACGTTTGTTAGACTGTAGATACATTTAAAGAATCATTTAAGGGAAAGTAAAGGGACCTTCTTAAGAATATAAAAGAGCACAGTGAGTGGTAACAGCGTCCCACCATCCCAAGACTCAACAAAACCTCTATTCCTGATCCACAAACAAGATCTGACCAAAAGTAAACCTGACACCCTTCAGACAACACGAACAATAACACAGGGGAACATAAATCACCCTTTGAGAGGCGCTTGAGCATCTGAGACAGGTCTGAAGGTTTTCTCTAACAAGCTCGCGAGACAGGAAGTAGGGCTTTGCGTCAGCACATTTCGGTTTCATTTTCTCTCCGACACACTTCCCCTTTTTAAATCCGGGGTGCATTTATAGGAATGCGACTGACAGCTCTGAAAAATTTACCTCGGCTGTTTGAGGCTTTGATGTGGAGGAATAATGAAGCAGGTCACCGGAGGAAGCTCTCAAACTCAGCTTAGATTATAATCATGTAGTAAAACCATCATAAATCATGTAGCTGCTACATCAAAAGCTAAAAGCCAATTAATTTTGGTCTCTAATTACCATAATGCCAACCAGGTACATACCAAGTACATACTGATATGAGTACTTTTAGGCTGCATGGTGGCACAGATGGTACAGTGTGTATTGTGCAGCAACACAGGTTTCCTTCAGGTAACCTCCCAAAAACATGCAGAGAGTGTGCAAGTGTGTTTCCCTGCAATAGACTGGCACCATGTCCTGTCCTGTCCTGATGTTTCCTGTTGGCACCAGACCAACTGCAAGTCCAACCAACATAGAGATAGACAGATGGATGGATGGATGGATGGATGGATGGATGGATGGATGGATGGATAGATAGATAGATAGATAGATAGATAGATAGATAGATAGATAGATAGATAGATAGATAGATTAAAATAATGAACTGGACTATGCAAGTGACCTTGGAGGTACAGTAACAAGGTCAACAGATCCTCCACTAATATTGAACAAAATGGTCAAATCTAGCCAGGCAAATGTGCTAATCAGAAGTGGCGTCCACACAACTTTGACTAGACAGTGAACCAATGTGGCTGCTTTAAAAATTTCAAAGTTTTTTGAATATCAAATTCTGGTACAGCCGGGTTACCGTAACTCAGGGCTACTCCGCTCTGACAGGAAGTCATCACCACAGGTGCGGGAAATGACTCAGTGGGTACCGGTTTTAGGGTTCGAGGACTCGCGGTTAAACGAGTCCCCCCGACTGAACGAGAGAGGGAGAACGTGAGCGAGAGAGCCGAGGGGGGTAACAGCATGGAAATCTTCGTCTTTCTGTTTCCTCAGTTCGACTCAACCGCCCCCAAGGAGGAAGTGCATTTCAAAATGCTCGGCGAGACGGTGTGGCGTGCCACCAAAATGAAACACGGCAGCTCAAGGTACGCTAAATTTTATTATTTAAAATAAAGGGAATGGGATCTACTGGCGATGATGACGTTGTTTGCCTACAGAACTTGGGTAGGAACTTTGTATCTGTGTCTGTGTCGTTGAGGTCTTGGTTTCATCACGGTAGTTGTCAGTCATGAGACGTCCATCCAGTCCAAGTGTTCCGCTGCTCAGTCAGAGCTGATTACTTAATGCAAGACCACAACAGTCTCTAGACGACTACAGGGACGTTAGAAGATGGAAAGTTGTACAGAAATGTTATGAAACACATTTTAAAATCAGTAAACGATGGTGTCCATTGGCTGCCTCGTGTTGATAGTACGAGGGTTCTTCAAAAAGTTTTCAAACTTTTCTACATAATCACCTTAAGATACAGTGTATCACAAAAGTGAGTACACCCCTCACATTTCTGCAAATATTTCATTATATCTTTTCATGGGACAACACTATAGACATGAAACTTGGATATAACTTAGAGTAGTCAGTGTACAACTTGTATAGCAGTGTAGATTTACTGTCTTCTGAAAATAACTCAACACACAGCCATTAATGTCTAAATAGCTGGCAACATAAGTGAGTACACCCCACAGTGAACATGTCCAAATTGTGCCCAAATGTGTCGTTGTCCCTCCCTGGTGTCATGTGTCAAGGTCCCAGGTGTAAATGGGGAGCAGGGCTGTTAAATTTGGTGTTTTGGGTACAATTCTCTCATACTGGCCACTGGATATTCAACATGGCACCTCATGGCAAAGAACTCTCTGAGGATGTGAGAAATAGAATTGTTGCTCTCCACAAAGATGGCCTGGGCTATAAGAAGATTGCTAACACCCTGAAACTGAGCTACAGCATGGTGGCCAAGGTCATACAGCGGTTTTCCAGGACAGGTTCCACTCGGAACAGGCTTCGCCAGGGTCGACCAAAGAAGTTGAGTCCACGTGTTCGGCGTCATATCCAGAGGTTGGCTTTAAAAAATAGACACATGAGTGCTGCCAGCATTGCTGCAGAGGTTGAAGACGTGGGAGGTCAGCCTGTCAGTGCTCAGACCATACGCCGCACACTGCATCAACTCGGTCTGCATGGTCGTCATCCCAGAAGGAAGCTGACGCACAAGAAAGCCCGCAAACAGTTTGCTGAAGACAAGCAGTCCAAGAACATGGATTACTGGAATGCCCTGTGGTCTGACGAGACCAAGATAAACTTGTTTGGCTCAGATGGTGTCCAGCATGTGTGGCGGCGCCCTGGTGAGAAGTACCAAGACAACTGTATCTTGCCTACAGTCAAGCATGGTGGTGGTAGCATCATGGTCTTGGGCTGCATGAGTGTTGCTGGCACTGGGGAGCTGCAGTTCATTGAGGGAAACATGAATTCCAACATGTACTGTGACATTCTGAAACAGAGCATGATCCCCTCCCTTCGAAAACTGGGCCTCATGGCAGTTTTCCAACAGGATAACGACCCCAAACACAACCTCCAAGATGACAACTGCCTTGCTGAGGAAGCTGAAGGTAAAGGTGATGGACTAAACCCAATTGAGCACCTGTGGCGCATCCTCAAGTGGAAGGTGGAGGAGTCCAAGGTGTCTAACATCCACCAGCTCCGTGATGTCATCATGGAGGAGTGGAAGAGGATTCCAGTAGCAACCTGTGCAGCTCTGGTGAATTCCATGCCCAGGAGGGTTAAGGCAGTGCTGGATAATAATGGTGGTCACACAAAATATTGACACTTTGGGCACAATTTGGACATGTTCACTGTGGGGTGTACTCACTTATGTTGCCAGCCATTTAGACATTAATGGCTGTGTGTTGAGTTATTTTCAGAAGACAGTAAATCTACACTGCTATACAAGTTGTACACTGACTACTCTAAGTTATATCCAAGTTTCATTTCTATAGTGTTGTCCCATGAAAAGATATAATAAAATATTTGCAGAAATGTGAGGGGTGTACTCACTTTTGTGATACACTGTACATTTTTCCAGCACTGTACCAACGTTTTAATGTTTTTGGTTGAGCTCGTAGCCACTGATGCAGCGCTGCTCTCAAATCATCATCACATGAAAATCTTCTTCTCCAAAAAGATGGAGCTAAATCTGGACTATAAGCGTCTCTCAGTCTCTCAGACAAGACCGATTACTCCTCCTACTGCACCCTCACCGCTTATAACCAAAATATAAGTGTAAGTGCGGAAGCATTTTGAAGATGAGAACTTAATCCATAATCGGCACCATTGGGAGCACAAAAGGACCAACGGCATTAGGCATAACAATATGACCACCTTCCTAATATTGTGTTGGTCCCCCTTTTGCTGCCAAAACAGTCCTGACGTGTCGAGGGATGGAGTCTGACACCTTTCTATCAAAACCAGTGTTAACTTCTTCAGCAATTTGAGCTACAGTAGCTCGTCTGTTGGATCGGACCACACAGGCATCAATGAGTCTTGGCTGCCCATGACCCTGTCGCCGGTTTACCACTGTTCCTTCCTTGGACCACTTTTAATAGATACTGACCAATGCAGACCGGGAACACTCCACAAGAGCTGCAGTTTTGGAGATGCTCTGACCCAGTCGTCTAGCCATCACAATTTGGCCCTCAAATCCTCACGCTTGATCATTTTTCCTGCTTCTAACATCAACTTTGAGGATAAAATGTTCACTTGCTGCCTAATATATCCCACCCACTAACAGGTGCCGTGATGAAGAGATGGTCATTGTTATTCCTGGTCAGGTTAGTCCTGGTCAGGCCACCCTACTAAACTGAGTCTGTAAACTAGAAGGGGAATTGGTTAGAATGGTCAGAAGCTAACACTGAAGGTTAAGTTTGTCTACAGAATAACAAAATGTTAATATATCAAATTCTAAGCAGCATGTTTGAATCTAACAAGGAACATCAGCAAGGTAGCATCATCCCTCCTGTTAGATATGCTATTGGGATCATGGTGACAGGAACTGGCAATCTGATCAGGATTACTGGGACAATTAACGGCACAGAAGAGAAAAATAACAAATAAAAAAATCGTCCACATTCAACCCTGTTGAATATCTGTGTCCAGAACATTGCTGAACTCCACAGGTTCCCAACCAACCTACACTATGTTGCCAAAAGTATTTGGACACCTGACCATGAGCTTGCTCAACGTTCCATTTAAAAAACGAATGCTATTAGAACAGAGCGACGTCTGTGTGATCTTTTCAGCTAGAACAGAAACTCTTCTGACGAGGCTTCTGATGAGATTTTTGAAGTATGTTAGTGGGAATTTGTGCCCGTTCAGTGTGGCACAAGTGAGGCCAGAGCTTGGTTCAGACCACTGGAGTTTCTCTAAACCAAGACTTTTGAAAGCAGTGTATTTTATGTATTTTATATTACATGTATTTTATATGTTCTTAAGAGGAAGTGTTTGTGTGTGTGTGTGTGTGTGTGTGTGTGTGTTTTGGAGACGGGTGAGTGTTTATAGAAGTTCCTCATTTGCATGATGGGTTCATGGTACCTTTGCACAAAAGCAAGTCTCATATATTTGATCTTTCTAAAGTTCTTTATTAGTTATTTTAAGGTCAAAGACTGTAAGGACTAATACATTACCAATGGCAATTCGGGCGTTTAGAAGTAATTTTAAGAGGTACAAAGTGCTACAATAGTTCAACAACAACGTGAAGCAACACTTCCCTTTATTTCAGGTTAGAATGTGGCTCCAAGTAGCATGAGACCTTATGTTGCATCAACAGAATCTCATGCAAATAAATAAATAATTGAAAGTGTTCAGTCTAATACAATCGTTGGGCTTGTGTTGGCACCTCAGGATCACAACCAAAACGTTGTTCATTAATGAGTCGGCATCCCTTCGCTGCTATAAAAATTATATTGTTGCTATAAACTTGGAAAGCCTTCTGAGAAGACAGCGGAGGAACCCCACTAGTTCATTTTAAAGGTGTTGAACAGAGTCAAGTCAAATTTATTTGTATAGCGCTTTTTACAATGGACATTGTCTCAAAGCAACTTTACAGAATCCTGGACCAACAGACCAAAAACCCTGTTGAGCAAGCCGAGGGCGACAGTGGCAAGGAAAAACTCCCTTAAAATACAGGAAGAAACCTTGAGAGGAACCAGACTCAGCAGGGATCCCCATCCTCCGTTGGGTGGCCTGAAGAATAATTTGAATAAATAGGATTTACACAAATCATACACACACACAATGAAAATAATAATGTAAATAATTGGAGTGCTTCATTACTCAGTCCAGTCTGTAATAAAGTCCGTAGTGAGTTCTTGACATTTTCGGTGCAACACGCCAGGTTTCCATCACATGTAGCAGGAGCAGCGTTATCGGCATGGCAGTCTCGACTTGCAGGATTCAACCTCGGGTGGGTGAACAGGTTGTGGTCAGAGATCTGTTCAAGCCAATCAAATTCTTCTTCACATTCCAAACTTTCTGTATTTCCTGACTGTATCTGCTTTGCTGAAACATTTTGTAAAATAAGCTTCCCAACCTTCATGCTGAAACAGGAAGGTGTATTTTCTACACAGTCCCTCAGCGCACAAAATAGGGTCTATAAAGCTGTAGTTGGTAAAATTTGAAATGGAGGAACTCTAGTGGCTAGTGCAGAGCCCTGACCTCACCCCGATGAACACCTTTGGGAAGAATTGGAACATTGATAGCTAGTCAGACCTTTCGTCTTGTGGACAGCCTTGCAAGAAGATTAAAGGCTCCAGCCCGATGCAACACGTCACCAACTCATTTCATCGGCTGATAAAAAAAATATCAAGTTACTGATCAAATAATAGAGACGCACGCATCCGAAAAACACACAAAGTGTATCTCAGAAAAACTACAAAACTACAGCAGCAGTGTCCAGGTCAGGTCACCCCACATTGCTTTGCTGAAACCATTTGCTAAATAAGAATTCCCCAAACTCTGTCCACCTTTCATGCAAGTTTAAAACACAGTCTAGGTCATTAATTTTACTCCACTCACTTTACCAACATGGTGGACGCTGTTCTCCTGGTGTCTTATAAAGATTTAATGCTCTGACCATCTAACATCACAAAATGATTGAAAACTTTAAGTGACTCGTGTTCTGAAATCGTATCTATACCACTGTTGTGCTAATTTGACATTGAATTGTTTGGGACACACTTAAAATGATGGATGTTGGTTTATTTGAACAGGGTCGGCCTGTGTGCTTGTAGTTTGTATAATATTCACACATCCTGGTGTTTTTAGTGGTATTACGTGGTCCTACTTTCACATTGATTCCTGGATTTATTAGTATTCGTTAGCATTGATGCTTTATTAATTTTAAGTATTTATTCATTTCCAAGC
The DNA here is from genome assembly GCF_030014385.1 of Trichomycterus rosablanca. NCBI lineage: Eukaryota > Metazoa > Chordata > Actinopteri > Siluriformes > Trichomycteridae > Trichomycterus > Trichomycterus rosablanca. The sequence goes on along the minus strand of NC_085991.1, from coordinate 3,413,195 downwards.
AGTAACAAAGACAAAGAAAAGGACAAAGACAAAAAGAGTCGACTCAGCGTGCTGATGACCAAATCCGGCTCGCATGAAAACGTCAGTCAGGACAAAAACTCACCCGCTAATAGTAACCAGTAAGTGCTTTTAACCTAAACGTATATATGGTCACATTTCATTTATCGGGTAACGGGGCGGCACGGTGGCTTGGAGGGTAGCACCGTCACCACACAGCAAGGGAGGAAGGTCCTGGGTTTGCTTCCCAGGTAGAGCTGTCCGGGTCCTTTCTGTGTGGAGTTTGCATGTTCTCCCCGTGTCTGTGTGGGTTTCCTCCAGGTGCTCCGGTGTCCTCCCACAGTCCAAAGTGAGGTGAATTGAGGCAAATTGAGTGAACCCGGTTACCTCTCCTGTCATGAATGTAACCAAAGTGTGTAAAACATGACGTTAAAATCCTAATAAATAAATAAATATGTTGGGTAATGTGTGGCACAGAAGGGCACTGTGTGTTTTGCACAGCTTTTGGTTCCTGAGAACCTGGGATTGAACCTCGCCTCTGAGTGCAATTTGGCCGCTGAATATAAACAGTTGGTATGTTCTTCTACCAGCAACATGGGGCATCCTCACCCCCTCCAAAAAAAAAAAGTTTTTTCTGGGAGTTGCATTGGGTGGCACAGTGGGTAACACTTTCAACTCACAGCAAGGGAGGAAGGTCCTGGGTTTGATTCCCAGGTGGAGCGGTTTGGGTCCTTTCTGTGTGGAGTTTGCATGTTCTCCCCATGTCTGTGTGGGTTTCTTCTGGATGCTCCGGTTTCCTCTTACAGTCTAAAGACGTTTAGTCAGGTTTATTGGAGATAAAAACAAATTGCCATTAGGTGTGTGTGTGAGAGAGAGCTAGGATAGGCCCCAGCACCGCTCCCCACCCCCCAACCTTCATTAGGATAAGCGATTTAGAAAGCGAGTGATGTGTGGGTGGGTGTTGCGTTTAGATTAGTGGTTTCATTTCTGCTTGGTTCTATTTGATTTGCACTTTGTATTTAAAAACCAGAATCATTAACTGGTGTGTGTTGGGTTTGCAGCGTTCCACCTGACGTCGCTCTGATATGGAGCGATTCGTTTGAAGAGCTGCTGGCACATCCAGGTAAGTTAAAACAACAGTATTGATAATTAAGGGCCTTGATCAAGGGTCCAACATGGGCATTTTGGCTGTGGTGGGGCATAAAGCGACAGTCCAGCGCCGTAACCATTGAGCCACCGGTGCATCAAACAGCTCATCAGTATGTCAGAACTTTCCACATGAAGCATTTGTCTGTGGTTTGTCCTTTTGGGCCCCAGCGCTGCTTGATACATGTAGTGAGGATGCACTCTCCATCTCTTTCTGTACACAAAACCAGTGATTGCTTCTGCATTGTGCCTTAAAAAGTGCTGGTAATTGTATTTGTGGATCTGTAGGTCATCTCTTTGTGAGGTCTATCGGTATCCTATCAGTTTACCATGTCCACAGAAGTCATCAAAATCAATACCAGGTTATATAGTCTCCACTGAACCATTACTTATTCTATCAGTCGTGACCAGAATGGCACTACCTGCTGCTTAAGAGTATCCTGCTAACGTGATGCTACCGCCACCATATTTTGCAGTGGTAAAGTACAGAAAAAGATGAAATTGGGTCAGAATTGCTCACCCTTTCAGAACATCAGTGTACAAAAGTTAATCAAACTTGTTCGAAATGACGTCTATATAATTTTGCTCATATAGCAGACAAGTATGACATGACCTATATGGTAACGTTGGTGTAAACCACATTATTTTGCATCTCTAGAGCAGGTTTGTTTGAGTACGTGACCCAAAAAGGTCAGAATGTTCTTACATTAGAACCGGGCACCATCACCTGAATGAATTCGACTGAATAACGTGTTCTGTACTGGTTCAGATGGAGTGGAGACCTTCACGCAGTTCCTTCGCTCCCAGTTCAGCGAGGAGAACATCGAGTTCTGGTTAGCATGTGAGGAGTACAAGACCACGTCCGCTTCCAATCTGCAGTCCAAGGCCAAGCAAATGTACGCCGTGTTCATCGACGCCGACGCGCCTAAAGAGGTACGTCTCCTGCTTATAGAATACAATAAAATGTTATTTGTCATATATACATATACACATGGGATTCAAACTCTCAACCTTTCAACTGATAGCCCAAAGGTCTACCAACTAGGCTACCACTGTCCCAGTTACAGTATAATACCAATTCTCAGCTTGAACTCTATTCAGTCCATAAAGACTCTGGTGTGGAGTTTTGATAGCCATCCAGCCCCCTTAGACTGGGTCTGACTGTAAACGAGACACGGTTAGCTCTTTATTATTAGCTCTGGGTGGTAAAACTTTTGCATCTGCACACCGGCTCGAGCAAAGCGTCTGAAAATACAGCTGTGTCATGTGACCACATGACCAAGACGGAGCTGTGACCGTGTGGTTTTCCTGCTAGCGTTTCACAGCTGGGCTTGTTAACCCCCTCACTCAGCCACCCACGCTCCCTCAGCTCGAGAACATGTGCACCGAAAACCGTGAGCTGCATTAAAACCTGCGCCCAGGACGCTTCAACAGGTACAGACCCACGCTCCCTCAGCTCGAGAACATGTGCACCGAAAACCGTGAGCTGCATTAAAACCTGCGCCCAGGACGCTTCAACAGGTACAGACCCACGCTCCCTCAGCTCGAGAACATGTGCACCGAAAACCGTGAGCTGCATTAAAACCTGCGCTCAGGACGCTTCAACAGGTACAGACCCACGCTCCCTCAGCTCGAGAACATGTGCACCGAAAACCGTGAGCTGCATTAAAACCTGCGCCCAGGACGCTTCAACAAGTACGGACCGGTGACGCAGATTTAACAAGTTTAAATGTTCTCACGGTGCTAAATATAGCTGAGAGCTGGAAATACATCTAACAAAATCACATCCATTATCCATCAATCACCAGAGATTTAATAAACACTGAGTATTGTTTAATCATTTTAAACCACCGACGTCGTGTGAATTCTTAAAATTCTTGAGTAATTAAAGAGTTAAATTAATAAAATAAAGCAAAATTTGTGCCAATTGTTTTCAGATTTGTTTGTTTTTAGATTTGTTCAGAGTGTTTTCAGATTTGTTTTGTCATTTTTTACTTTTGCTGGTGTGTCAGATTGTTTGGTGCATATTTAAATTCCTTTGGTGCATTTTCAGATTTGTTTGGAGTGTTTTTTTCTTTTGCTGGTGGATTTTTTGATTTGTTTGGTGTGTTTTTTTTCTTTTGCTGGTACGTTTCAGATTTGTTTGGTGCATTTTTAAATTCTTTTGGTGTGTTTTCAGATTTGTTTGGTGTGTTTTTAGATTCGTTTGGTGTGTTTTTAAATCTGTTGGGTTGCTTTTTTGCTTTTGCTGGGGTGTTTTTAGATTTCTTGGACCATTTTCACTTTTGCTGGTGTGTTTTCAGATTTGTTTGGAGCGTTTTTTTCTTTTGCTGGTGTGTGTTTAGATTTGTTGGGTTGCTGTTTTACTTTTGCTGGTGTGTTTTAGATTTGTTTGGTGCATTTTCAGATTTGTTTGTTTTCAGATTTGTTTGGTGCGTTTTCAGATTTGTTTGGTGTGTTTTTAGATTTGTTTGGTGTGTTTTTAGATCTGTTGGGTTGCTTTTTTACTTTTGCTGGTGTGTTTTAGATTTGTTTGGTGTGTTTTTAGATCTGTTGGGTTGCTGTTTTACTTTTGCTGGTGTGTTTTAGATTTGTTTGGTGCATTTTCAGATTTGTTTTGTGTGTTTTCAGATTTGTTTGGTGCGTTTTCAGATTTGTTTGGTGTGTTTTTAGATTTGTTTGGTGTGTTTTTAGATTAGTTTGGTGTGTTTTTAGATCTGTTGGGTTGCTTTTTTACTTTTGCTGGTGCGTTTTCAGATTTGTTTTGTGTGTTTTCAGATTTGTTTGGTGTGTTTTTAGATCTGTTGGGTTGCTTTTTTACTTTTGCTGGTGCGTTTTCAGATTTATTTTGTGTGTTTTCAGATTAGTTTGGTGTGTTTTTAGATCTGTTGGGTTGCTTTTTTACTTTTGCTGGTGCATTTTCAGATTTGTTTTGTGTGTTTTCAGATTTGTTTTGTGTGTTTTTAGATCTGTTGGGTTGCTTTTTTACTTTTGCTGGTGCATTTTCAGATTTGTTTTGTGTGTTTTCAGATTTGTTTGGTGTGTTTTTAGATCTGTTGGGTTGCTTTTTTACTTTTGCTGGTGCGTTTTCAGATTTGTTTGGTGCATTTTCAGACTTGCTGGTGTGTTTTCATATTGTTCAGTGTTTTTAGATCTGTTTGGTTGCTTTTTTCACTTTTGCTGGTTTGTTTTCAGATTTGTTTGGTGCGTTTTTTAGATTTGTTTGGTTCGTTTTCAGATTTGTTTGGTTTGTTTTCAGATCTGTTTGGTGTGTTTTTAGATTTGTTGGGCCGTTTTCACTTTTGCTGGTATGTTTTTACTTTCATCTTTTTCATTTTTAGATTTGTTTGGTGCGTTTTTTTCTTTCGCTGGTGTGTTTTCAGATTTGTTTGGAACATTTTAGATTACTTTGGAGCATTTTTAGATTTGTTTGATGCTTTTTTTTCTTTTGCTGGTGTGTTTCCAGATTTGTTTGGTGTGTTTTTTAGATTTATTTGTGTTTTCAGATCTGTTGGGTTGCTTTTTTACTTTTGCTGGTGTGTTTTATATTTGTTTGATGCATGTTTAGATTTGTTTAGTTTGTTTTCAGATTAGTTTGATGTGTGTTTAAATTTGTTTAGTGCGTTTTCAGATTTGTTGGGTCGTTTTTACTTTTGCTATATTTTTTTATTTTGCTGATAGATTTTGCACAAACGAGGCTCCGTTTATTAATGTCGTTACTTTCATGTTGTAACTCTCGGACGGCAGCTGAAATCTTGATGTATTTTACATCATTTTAACATTTTTTCCCAGATAAACATCGACCACTCGACCCGACAGGCCATTCAGACGAACATCGCAAAGCCGACCGTGTCGTGTTTCGATGCTGCGCAGAGTAAAATTTACGCTCTGATGAAGAAGGACTGCTACCCGCGCTTCCTCGGCTCTGACCTCTACCTCAGCCTGACCAAGAGAAAAGCGCCACCGGCCATGACCAGGAGAAGGTCCAGATCCTTCGTCTTCAGCGACCGTGAGGATGCCGCCGCCTGGATGTGAAGCCGCGGTTTGGGCTGCAGTGATTTACAGTCTTTGCTTTGCTAAACTCCTGATAGAAACGCATTAGGAATGGAATCAGGGGAAATTATTTACACTATCTGGCCAAAAGTTTGTAGATACCCCTTCAAATCATTACATCAAAGCCACACCCTTTGCTAGCGGGTTATAAAATATTTTTTTTTTTTTTATATATATATATATATATTTCATGCTTTCAAGATTGTAGCAGAAGTTTGGGGAAGGGCCTGTCCTGTTCCAGTATGATTATTTATGCCCCTCTATACTGCAGGGGCATAAATAATGGGTAGTTTGCAAATTCAGGCTCATGAGGGACAGTTTAACCGTTTTTCGGTACATGGAGGGAGACGTTAGCTGGCATGTTAGCGGGTTGTGCCGCCTCAGCTCGTCGGTTTGAACGGCCCGAGGCTAACTGTGTTAGCTTAGTAAGCTAAATCGCCATAATACCTGCCTAAGTAGTGTGTCTAAATAATGTGCCTCATGAGTCCGATGTCTTATTAGAACCCTCTCTACTGAGGCAGCTGATCAGGTGGGCAGTAGGCAGCAAGGCAGCTCACTAGGTTTTTGGACAGACCCCGTGTTTTGCAAAACTGAGATCACACTTTGTGATGTCATAATGTACACGGTCCGCATAAAATCAGCTATAAAACGACTTCAGCTGTGTTTTTCCGGTTCGCATTTGCCACAGTTGCACTGCGTAAATTATTTATAAGCATTATTGTTTAGCCTAAGAATTACTACTAAGCTCTGACTACAAGATTCAAATCCTTTCATGTTGTAAATTGTACATAAAGCTAAAATTGTGTCATAAATCGGTGTATAATAAAAATGTGCCTTGATAATAAAAACAGCAATAAACTCGATGATTGACTGTCCGTGTCTGGTTTTCTTTTTATTATTTATTCAGTACTGTCTTCATTACAGTTTCAGTTCACACAGCGAGGCTGTATGGCTAACACGTGCTTCCTCCAAAACAGAAGAATCCCAGTCAACTGACAGCCTGCAGTGTCAACGCCCACTTCCGAATGCAAGGGCTCACGGGTGACTGAAAGTGACGCAGGTTGCTGTAATTATTTATGGTGGAGGATCTGATGTTTCAGGCTGCTTCGACTCCAAACGGACTCCATGAAGTACCAGGAGATTTTAAAATAATATCTGCCTGTCTCCAGGCGCTCGGGTCGCGAATCAGGGTAATTATGCTCGCCCACGACCTATGAGATCAGGGTTTGAATCTCAGCTGTGTACACAGATACTGTACGATTGGCAACGTCTGATAGAAGATACGAGGAAAATCGAGCCCAGGTTACCAGAACTCGCCACCTGTGCCCCGGTGCCACCTACAAATCAATAACAGTTGGCACGAGGTTCATAAATAGCCCATCAGTCCCAGCGTGAGCCCCCCCAGAGTCCAATGGTTGCCGTTCCATTGAAAAGGATTAACAGTTATGAGCAATCAGGGAATTTTATGACGGTATTAATGATTTATTCAAATGTGACCATTTTTCGACCCCGATCCGGATCATCCAGAGCCCCACGTCCTAATGCGCCGCTGTTCGGTTCGCCCACACTGGCACGACACTAAGCGAATCTAAGCGAATTCCGCATGCACATAAAGTCCGCCCCGATCCCTGAGATTTGTCATCGCCTCAGCGTGCAATAACAGAATTGAAGTTAGGCGGCGCATCTATCAAATTTAGATATTAATGTGTCTCAAAAAGGGCATTAAAGCGCAGAAGATATCTATATTTTATGAGGGTACCAGTCGCGGGTAAAATATTAATGTTGCCGACAAATGATAAGTGTAAATCCACTTTGTAGAATCCGTCGGCAACAAAAACTCCATTATTCTTTAAATATCGGCGAGGAAAGTCGTTATGCGCTGTACGTGTGGTTGTTTACGGTTCTAAATGAGTGTTAATCCCCACCAGGATGAGATTTTTAAAGCCTGTAATTAAGATTCACGTTCTGCATATTTAATTAACGTTAAAGTAAACAGGGAAGTTTTGCCGGGCCGTAAATTAAAGACAATCTCATTCGCAGTGGGGGTCTGCAGACTTCACAACATTTAACTCATTACCCTTTAACTCTGATTTTTGGGTCGCAACACACCACGACCGTGACCAGAGGCCAATACTGGGTCTTGGGTCACAAATGGACAACAGGCTTACCAGCACAATGTGGCCATACATATTTGGACACCCTATTTTATAAACACACAGCTAGAACAACAGTCGTTCTGAAGTATGTCTGTGGGGATTTGTGCCCAATCAGTCAAAAGAAGGTTTGCATGGCTGGGCACTGATGTGGGTCATAAAAAAGTCTCAGTTGATGTTCCGGTTCATTCCAGAGCTGTAGAGTGGGGCACAAGAAGGGCCTTCCCTAAATTGTTGACCCAAAGTTGAAAGCATTTGTATTAGTATTACTGGGAACCTGGGTGGTGTAGTGTGACGTGAGTGGGTAATGCCCTGCAAAGTAGTGCCACCTTGTCCAGGGTGTATTTTGGGATCGTGATTCTGGTGACCTTCTTAGTGACCCTCCTTATCCTTGTAGCTGCACCCGTGACCCGTAACCACGCCCTAATTTATGATGCAACAATGAGGCTTTGGTTTGTACTGCATCACACGACAGACTAAATCCCCCAACCCCCACCACAACATTAGCATTTCGTAAGTGCCCAGAAGAAGGGCGGGGCCTAGACGAAGGGCGGGGCCTAGACAAAGGGCGTGGCCTAGGAGAAATCAAAATCAAAAGCTCTTGAGACATAAACACGTCCCAACAGGGTTCTGCTCAGAAGGAAATACAGGACTCATCATGTGGGGTGAGGTTGGCAGCGGAGCCACATCTCCACCTAGTGTCCGACTGAGGAACCTCCACTGGTGTGACGTCATAGCTGTGGAGAAACATCTAACCAATAGGGAGCATTAGTAGATCTTTTTTTGTTCCAGGAAGCACATATTAAACTGAATGATGATGATAAAATGTTCAAAAACGAGCCTCACACACACACACACACACACAGGTGCTGTAAACAAATTCATAGCCAAATCACCTCCAACAGGGTTACAGAGGTGGTCCAGAGTTTACCCAGATCAAAACACCTAATGCCGAGCTGCTCTGTGGTTCAACTGATTTTAGATTTGAGGTCAGATTTCAGAAAGCAGCTCCCCTCCTTAACATACACCACACACTAGATGGCCAAAAGTATGTGAACACCAGTCCTAATGATTCGATTCAGGTGTTTCATCCACACCCATCATTAACAGGTGTATAAAATCAATCGCATACATTACATTAGAGCTCTTTTATATAGTTATTAGGATTTTAACATCATGTTTTACACACTTTGGTTACATTCATGACAGGACAGGTTCAATTTAGTGTCTCCAAGTCGCCTCACTTGCACGTCTTTGAACTGTGGTAGGAAACCGGAGCTCCCGGAGGAAACCCACGCAGACTCCACACAGAGAGGATCCGGATGGCTCCACCTGGGAATTGAACCCAGGACCTTCCTCTATTGCTGTGAGGTGACAGTGCTACCCACCGAGCCACCGTGCCGCCCAGATAAGATAAGACTTTATTGACCCCCTTAGTGGTAAGTAAGTCGTATAATAAGTTAAATGTCGGCTTTACAGTGAGCTCAGTTTTATGTACCAAAAGTGATTTAGTTTAAGTTTGTGCCCCTGAAGAACCACCTGGATCTGACCACGGCTCCACCCAAGGCCTTCAAGATTAAAAAAGAATAAAGAACGCCTTTATTTTGGAAGCTGGGGTCAGAGCGCAGGGTCAGCAATTGTACGGCGCTCCTAGAGTAGACAGGGTTAAGGGCCTCGCTCAAGGGTCCGACTGTGGCTTCACAGCAGAGCCTGGATTTGAACCGACAATTTTCCGATTGATAGCCCAAAGCTCTACCTACTAAGCTACCACTGCCCCAATACCATGCTTTCTTCCAACTGCCAGATGCCTCATTACATCTGGCTGGAGGTTGGCATGTCTGTATGTATGAACACCCCCCCCCCCCCCCCCCCCCCCCCCCCCCCCACTTTATTAAAAGTGTACTAATAACAAATTTTCAAAAATCATTAATATGAAGTACATTACGGCTCTTTCAGAAGGTTGTGGGTTTGAATCCCAGTCACTAGTTCTATTCTTCTAAATGTGAGTAAAAGGTTGGCTGTAGATCTTTCTTATCAAATGTAATAATAATGTATTTAAGAAAAACTACTGAACCAAAGTACAAATTCTTAATTACTTTCCACTTCGGTGTCGGACATGCACACAGACCTGCCAACCTTGGAGTGGCAAATTCCAGACAGTTGTAAAGGAAGTTTGTGCCCCAGAAGAACAGCCTGGACCATCGCCAATCACTGTTTCTTCTGACCACCAAACGCTCAGTCAGATGATTCTGATTCAGACTCATGCTGATATAAAGCTTGCTCGACTGTGTCGGAGAACCAGATTCTTTTAACCTTTATTAACAATTTTTTTGGTCTTCATCAATCAGTGTTTCATCAATTAGTGTTTCATCAACAAATTCTTAATTACTTTCCACTTCGGTGTCAGACATGCATGCAGACCTGCCAACCTTGAAGTGGCAAACCCCCAGACAGTTGTAAAGGAAGTGTTCAGCATTAAAGGTCGGAGTGGGAACGAGGGACTGAGGTGGAGAGATGGAGAGAGGACGACCTGCATGGCACTGAGTAGGTCTCCACCACCTCTTTTGGAAATCAAATTCTCGGAGCCGTGTGCCGTGGGTCATTATGCATGCAAATCCCGCTCGTCCTTGTATTTTCCATTGCCTGAGGACATTTACATGCCTCGGAAGCCTGCTGAGATACGTTAATCGGAACTTTTGGTTTCTCACATAATAGCAAGGTTAATTTTTAGCCCCTTTCCTTCAAATTCCTGCTTTTGTCATCTGCCTGCACCCATCTAGGTACCTGTATGGAGAAGGGGGGTGAGTCCCTGGGAAAATTAAACAAAACAGGGTTACATAAACAGCAAAGAAATGTAAGGCACAGGAGTTGCACAAACCACAACTACCAGTATTCATCAAGGGTGGCAGAATTTATTGGTATTTTCACCCTCAATAGCTATTTTTTTATCTTTGCCAATCTCCCAAGCTTGTAACAAGACATTTTTGATATACGACCCCAAATCAGAAAACAGATTCTTACATTTACTTTGACTTTTATTTGATGATGACAGGATGAACCCGAGATATTTCATGTTTTATCTGCTCAACTTCATTTCATTTATTAATAAACATCCACTCCTGCATTTCAGGCCTGCAACACATTCCAAAAAAGGTTGGGACGGGGGCAATTTAGGACTAGTAATGAGGTGAAAAACTAAATAATGATGTGATTTTAAACAGGTGACTGTGATCATGGTTTGGTACAAAAGCAGCATCCAGGAAAGGCTGAGAGTCTCTGATGAGTAAAGATGATCAGAGAATCTCCAGTTTGTCCACAAATGTGTGAGAAAATGATTGAAATGTTTAAAAACAATAAACCTCAAAGAAAGATTGGAAGGGATTTGCATGTTCTCCCTCTACAGTGCAGAATATCATTAAACCATTCAAGGAATCACGAGGCATTTCAGTGCGTGAAGGCCAAATACACAAGCTTATGCTGAACGCCGTGATCTTCCATCCCTCAGACGTCGCCGCATCAAGAACCTCCACTCAACACTAGCTGATATAACCACATGGGTGAGGGATTAGTTTATTAAACATTTATCAAGCTCTACAATACAGAGTTACTGCACAAATGCCACTTAAAACTTTACTGTGCAAAAAAGAAGCCTTATGTTAACCATGTCCAAAAGTAGCGTCGACTTCTCTGGGTTCGGAGGCATCTAGGATGGACCATCACACAGTGGAAATGTGTATTGTGGTCAGATGAATCAGCATTCCAGGTCTTTTTTTTTTTTTTTTTTTAATGGAGGCCGTGTGCCTCGAGGAATCACGGGCCAAAGTCGAAAAGGACCAACCAGACTGTTATCAGCAACAAGTCCAAAAGCCAGGGTCTGTCATGGTATGGGGCGTGTCAGTGCCCTTGGTAAAGGTCATTTACACTCTGTGATGCAGCATTAATGCAGAAAAGTACTTTGAGATCTTAGAGCAACATGTGCTGCCTTCAAGACGTCGTCTTTTCTAGGGACGTCCAGCATTTTTCAACAAGATGATGCAAAACCACCTGCTGCACACATTACAAAGGCGTGGCTGTGGAAGAAGAGGGTACGGATACTGGACTGGCCTGCCTGCAGTCCTGACCTGTCCCCAGTAGAGAATGTGTGGACGACCCCCCATACTGCTGCACATCTTAAGACGTGTTTGCAGGAAGAACGAGACAAAATAAAAGCTGAAACACTAAATCACTTGGTCTCCTCGGTGCCAGAACGTCTTTTAAGTGGTGAAAAGAAACAGCAACATTACAAAGTGGTAAATGCTTTACCGTCCCAACTTTTTTGGAATGTGTTGCAGGACTGAAATGCAAGAATGGATGTTTATTAATAAATGAAACGAAGTTGAGCAAATAAAACATGAAATATCTCAGGTTCATCCTGTCTGACATCAAATAAAAGTCAAAGTCAATGTAAGAAACTCTGTGTTTTTATTTTACTTACATTTTCCATGCTGTCCCAACTTTTTCTGATTTGGGGTTGTATAAAAAACAGCCTGAATCCAACATTGAGATTATTTTTATCGTCTTTTAACCTTTATTAGCTGTTTTTTGGTCATCAATCAGTGTTTCATCTGACCATTGAATGTTCCGTCAGATGGCTGCTAGTTTGCAAAGGTGCTCGTTTGCAACGCAAGAAAGACGCCCCTGCTCTATAACTGGCACCTTAACGGTTGACTGATTTTCTTTGCTGATCACGTTGACCAAAAGACCTTCGTTGGAGAGGCTGGTAACTATCAAAAGTAGCTTTGTTTTACACTAACAGATTTACTTTTCCAAAAAAAAAAAAAAAAAAAAAAAAGATGTGTTTTAATAACAGGACTGGTGCGGAAATCATTAAAATCTCAGCACTGTAAAAGTGTCTGTAAACGCTTGACCTCGCTCACTGAGCTCTTCCCCGCCGGTTTATGTGACGTGATCTATATTAAAGAGCAGTGGAAAAAATATAAACAGCTGCTGGTTTCCATTTGGGCCGAGGCTGCAGTTGTACAATAGGCAAATCTGAGAGGGCAAGTCGGATTAGCCACACTTCATTTGCCTACGGCCAGATTTCCATTCAACAATTTTAATATCACGCGTTTGATTCAATTGTTTGATTGGCGGCTTTTCGGGAACACTGACCAAACAGATGAAACCACCACAATCGTTTGGCATCATCGCTATCAGAAGTACAGCGAGAGACCACCACGACCAGCAGTGTACTGGGAAAAGTGTCAAACTAACAGTCAGAATCAACTCAGAAACTCATAAATGGTTCAGCTAAACACTCCAAAACTCCAGGCATGTACAACATCAGAGGAGTTTAGTTTGCTTCTAGCTTTGTAGCAACAACCATATCTAGGAGCATAAAGACCTTATTTTACCTGGTTTCATGTTGAGAAGCTCCAGTCGTCCACACAGAGCTCCGTCCTCAACCACATTGAACACTTTTGGGATGAATTGGGACTTGGATTTTGGCCTTTACATCCAACATCAGTGTCTGATCTTACAACACTTTGCTTCTGGCTTTGTAGCAATGACTTGGAACGTCATATCAAGGAGCATAATCATACTGTATCTAGACCCGGTTTAATAAGTTGATGTTGAGAAGCTCCAGTCGTCCACACAGAGCTCCGTCCTCAACCACAGATTTTGGTCTTTACATCCAACGTCAGTGCTTGATTATGCCAAATCTGACAAGCACCCCCAAAATCTTGGGGAAATCCTCTTGCAAAAGATTGAATGCATGTGGTTTTAGAATGGGATGTCCATCCAGCTGAAGGTTAAGAGTCCACATATTTTTGGCTATTGGGTGCACTTAGATACGATTCAGCGATTCAGTGCACAAACAGCAACTTGGATTAATACAATAATGTAGAAAAGGTTAGTAATTGAACTTTGTAGCATGATTTTCTTACTGATTACTCATATGACTGAGTAAATATGATTGACTACAGCTGGTGACTTCTCTGTGCCCATATATTTATTCATTAGGTCATGTGACAGCACTCATTGCAAAAAAAAAAAAAAAAGAGACTCGAGCCTAAACTGCGACCTTGTGTTGAGAGGAAACTGATTTTATACCTTGAGGTAGAAGCAGCTGGTGCACAGATGACACTGTCCACAGTCAAGCAAGCTTCACATAGTAGAGAACTTCAATAGCTTCAACAGTTTATTAGAAGGTGTTGTCAAACTAGCCCTAATTGTATGTACAGTATATGAGATAACATTCCTATTCCTTTATTGATCCACATGAGGGAAGTTTGCTTGTTACAGCAGCTCCAGCACAGAGTAAATACAGTAAGTGCAGTACATAGAGTAAATAAAACAGATAAATAAAGTAGAGTAGAATAAAATAAAAATATTGACCATGTAATGCAATTACTATTATACAGCACATATATATTAGATAATATGTATATATATATTTGTGTGTGTACATGTGTGTGTATATATCAGAATCAGAATCAGAATCAGAATACTTTATTGATCCCAGAGGGAAATTGCAGTTTTTTACAGTAGCACCCATTTATGTCAAAATAATAAACACTCTACTCTCTTAAAACAAAGAAAAAAGAAGAAAATTTTTTAGTTAAAAAGTTATATACACACAATTAAATAATTAAAATGCTTACGTTATTATAATTGCCCATGTGAAAAATGAATATTGCACATATGAAAAAACTGAACATTGCACATATTAATACTGAATATTGCACGTATGAAAACTGAATATTGCACATATGAAAACTGAATATTGCACATATTAATACTGAATATTGCACGTATGAAAACTGAATATTGCACATATGAAAAAACTGAACATTGCACATATTAATACTGAATATTGCACGTATGAAAACTGAATATTGCACATATGAAAACTGAATATTGCACATATCAAAACTGAATATTGCACATATCAATACTGAATATTACACAGATAAACCATAATGTCACACATTAAGGGAGGAATTATAGAGTTTGATGGCCACAGGTAGAAAAGACTTCCTGTGGCGCTCTGTGGTGCATTTTGGTAGGATGAGTCTTGCACTGAATGTGCTCCTTTGTCTCATCACCGTGTCATAAAGTGGGTGGGAGCCATTGTTCATAATAACCTGCAGCTTAGACAGCATCCTCCTCTCCGACACTGCAGTGAGGGAGTCCAGCTCCACACCAACAACATCACCGGCCTTGCGGATCAATTTGTTGAGTCTGTTGGCATCTGCCACCCTCAGCCTGCTTCCCCAGCATGCAACAGCATAGAGGATAGCACTCGCTACCACAGACTCATAGAAGATCTTGAGCATAGTCCGGCAGATGTTGAAGGACCTCAGGCGCCTCAAAAAATAGAGCCAACTTTGGCCCTTCCTGTAGAGGGCATCAGTGTTCTTAGTCCAGTCCAGTTTATTGTCAATGTGTACTCCCAAATATTTATAGTCCTCCACAATGTCCACACTGACCCCCCTGATGGACACAGGGGTCACCGGTGCCTTGACCCCTGTATATAACCAACATAACCAGCTGTACTTGACACCAAAAACATTATTGCCAATAAAAATAATAATTATAGTAATTATTAAGTGGTTTTAAATATGATTGAATACCGCTGGTGACTTCTTTGTGCCCATATATTTATAAGATTCAAGATTCAAGAGTTTTATTGTCATGTGCACAGAAGAACTAGCAGTTACACTGTACAATGAAATTCTTACTTTGTTCGTCCTCCAAACATCAATAAGTATTAAACATAAAACAAAATTAAACTAACAGAATATTACTAGAAAAAACTTTTTAAAAATATATAAATTTAAACTATAAAAAAACGTTTTATATACAGAGGAAAAAAATAGAAATAAAATAAGGCAGTACAAAAGGCACATAGCAGCAGTTACATAAGGTGCAGAAATTATGCAGTGTTATACAGCATAAATACAGAAAAATACAGCAGCAGTTATTTTAAAGTGTGAATTGTGCAACATTATGTGCAAGTAGCAGCAGTCATTTAATAAATAAGGTCATGTGACAGCACTCATCGCAAAATAGAACAGGGGTCTGAAAGTAAAGCCGAGGTCGGACCTAAACTGTGACCTTGTGCAGAGAGGAAATTCATCCTGATGTTATACCATGAAGTACGAGCAGCTGGTGCACAGACGACATTGTCCACAGTCAAGCAAGCTTCACATAGCAGAGAACTTCAATAGCTTCAATAGTTTATTAATAGGTGTTGTCAAACTATAATAATAATAATGATGTTTTATTTATATAGTGCCTTTCACAGTCTCAAGGTCGCTTTACAGGAGAGAGGGAACAAAAATACTGTTTGAAGAGATGAGTCTTAAGTAGAGAGAAGAAATAGAAGAGCAATCTCACAGGGATTGAGGCAGAGAGTTCCAGAACTAACAGCACTAAAAGATCTGCCACCCATTGAGGACAGTTTAATCAGAGGCATAGAGCGAAACCTACCACCGGAGGACCTTAAGGAGCGTAAGGCTGTAGGAGCTCTCAAAGATGAGCTGGGGCCAAAGCATGTAGAGCTCATCTATTGCTGCTGTTTGAGTTGGTCATCTTCTAGACCTTCATCAGTGGTCACAGGACGCTGCCCATGGGGCGCTGCTGGCTGGATATATTTGGTTGGTGAACTATTCTCAGTCAAGCAGTGACAGTGAGGTGTTTAAAGACTCCAGCAGCACTGCTGTGTCTTATCCATTCATACCAGCACAACACACACTAACACATCACCACCATGTCAGTGTCACTGCAGTGCTGAGAATCATCCACCACCTAAGTAATACCTGCTCTGTGGTGGTCCTGTGGGGGTCCTGACCATTGAAGAACAGAGTGAAAGCAGGTTAAAAAAAGTATGTAGAGAAACAGATGGACTACAGTCAGTAATTGTAGAACTACAAAGTGCTTCTATATGGTAAGTGGAGCTGATAAAATGGACAGTGAGTGTAGAAACAAGGAGGTGGTTTTAATGTTATGGCTGATCGGTATGTATATATATATATATATATATATATGTGTGTGTGTGTGTGTGTGTGTGTGTGTGTGTGTGTGTGTATTACCAACATAACCAGTTGTACTTGACACCAAAAACATTATTACCAATAATAAAAATAATAAGAAGATAAAGTATTAATAATATAGTAATAATAATAACACAAATGCTAATAATAATAATAATAATCTATTGATTTATTTGATTGACCACTTTATTCTGGTCAGGGTAACAAGGGGGCCCAGTTCCACCAGGGTCCAGGGTGTTACGTCCATAACAGGGCCTCGACCAGGACGAGAGTTTTTTTAGCCTGTTGTTTATTATATCTCATTTTCCTCTCTGTTCTTCAGTAATGGTCCATCCTGCTTTATTAAAACTTCTCTCCCAGCCTCGTGTACCTGATCAGTGCAGCAATCTGATGGATACACAAGTTCTTGGAGTTGGAGTTGGAGGATGGCGTCACCTGTGCTGCAACTCATTTCGGAAGAGGCTTCCCCACAGGCCCTGTGGTGAGGTGACCCTCCCAAACGAAACTTTGCATGTTCATTTCCATGTGTTCTATTCATGGAGGTAGACCTGTTTCGACCCTCGGCAGTCTCTCACACTGGCAGACTGAGCGGCAGGCGAAACTGGAGGACAAAGTGGCAGAGATGGCCATAAAGTGAGTTCGTTTAGGATTAATTTTAAATGGGTTGGGAGTGAATGGAAGGGATTTTTACTGCAGGGTTAAGAATTTCAGTAGTGATATTTGAATTTTTTTTTACAATTTTAGTACCAAACTGTCGATGTTAAATGTTGTTGTGTGTATTTTTAAGGCTAGAATTGAATCTTAATTGAATTTTTAAATCATTCTAATGCTCAGCATGTAGGGTTACTCTGGTTTTGCAGTCTATGTGACTAGTGAAAGATCTCAATGTCATTTTCAAGGGTAGATTTTGTTGCTTTTCCAAGGACCCAGTGGAAGATGTCACAGTTTGGAGTGAATCGATCGAGAAACTCCTGGAGTCTAAAGGTACGAAGCCATTTATCTATGTACTGTTTTTACTTCTTAGTGAGATAAAAACATTCAGTCTGAGTCTCATGCAGAAGTTTGGATGCTCTTGGTCAAAGTCCAGGTCTGGTTTAATTTTAAAGTGCATCATCACTTTTCCTTATTTACATATTCTACAGGGAAACAACTTAAAGAGGGTATTTTAGAGCATATTTTTTTCTTATTTGCTAAATGTTAGACATTTTTAAAGAGTAAAATAAAAAATATTAAAAGTCTACTAAAAATGTAAGGGTAAACAATAAGTTTATTGAATTTGCTATTTTAGTAAAATTATTTTTGTTTGGTAAATGATTTAAATCAAGATTTTTTAATAACATTCAAGAAAAGTAAGTAAAAGCTCTTTCTAGTTCTTTATATATATGAAGTTATTTGCTTGTCTTTTTTGAAAAATAAATTAATAAATACATAAACAGTCAGAGTAAAGAAAATATAATAAAAAAAACAAACACTAAAACATGGATCAGGATTTTAGTATCATGGTGTTTCTCTTTCTAAGTAGCACACTTACGTAAATCTTAATTTAGGAGCAACAATAAATGAATTTGTGACCCTCAGACTTTTAGTCTGTGCTAAACAAACGCTGAACTCCTGCTCAAGCTGTTTTAATTATATGTTGCTTCTTTGCTATATACATTATTATTGCTTCTGTTTACATCTGACAAAATGATTTAAATGTTGGTTTTACTTTCAAACTTCTTGTTTTAATCTTTTGGTCCTGTATAAATTCTCATAGAAAGACATTTAATCTATAACTTTACAACCTATCTGCTGCCTAAAAGAAAGATAAAAAATATATATACAAAAGAAGATTATGTAAATTCACCAGCATAAATGTTAATATCTTATAATAATATGAGTCAAACAAACAAGATTTGTGAAGTTTACAGGCAGTTTAAGACAGATGATAAATGTAAACACCTCCCATGTTCACTCTGTGGTAATGTGTTTATAAATACACAGGGGATTAGTATAAGCTGCTTCTAACAATATTCCTAAAACCTGCTTATACTTGGTAAACATATATGTTAACTGTGATTTTAATTTATATTCATGGATCCTTCAGGAGCCCGTGGGGAGTGTAGTCTAATTAGGACTACAATAAGTCCATCAGCACTTCCTGTTGCTGATGGAAGCGGTGGAAGCAGATCCGAGCATTACCACTAATAAACGTGTAACAGCTGCTGCTAATATTCAATAAATTCTACTGTCGATATTCGTTATTTTATAAAATATCCAATAAAGATAAATGTGAGAACAAACTAAAAGAAGTCTGAGAACCTCAAGCTTCTGAGTGTCAAATCTGCACATGGCTGATGTTAAAAGTCTTACTGTCCACAATCTGTGTTAGTTTGTGTAATCCTTTTAAAATCATAAAAGAAACTGTTGGTTTTTAACTTGAGAATATTAAGTTTTCTGCACCTGTTTGACGTGGATGATTATGAGGTTAAATTTCATATCAATTAACTTTATCAATCAATCAAAAAACAATTAAAACAAACAAAATCTGCCAGTAATTTACCCCCCTTTTTCTACTAATTTTAATTTGCTTATGTTTTGTTTTATTGAATTTATTTTATTAGATGGATTGTTGCTGGTTATTTATTATTTATTTATGTATTGTTAATGTTAATTCATTTTCATGCTGTTTTAGGCCAATGTTTGTACAGTGTCCTTGGGCTTCCTGAAAGGCGCTTATAAATAAAATGTTATTATTATTATTATATTAGTTTTAGTAACACTTTAGGTTTATTGGTAACACTTGGTAAAGATTAAATACACAATTACATAAAAGTATTTAAACTTAATACATAATTAACTGTAAGATCTAGGCTCAATTAGTACTTCATTATTTGTAAAGTCAATGGGCAACAGTGAATTTGGACACTTCCTCTATAGACCACAGACTTATTATATTTAAACAATAGCTCTGATTACTTAATTTTTCTTAAATTTCTACTTATATATTTTTATTTTTAGCATAAACTCTAACAATATTTAAGTGCTTTTACAAGCAACAATGTACGTAAATAGCCACAAATAATATTATTAATAATAATAAAACTACAGCAGTACAATGTACAACAATGACTCGTCTAAAAACATCCCAGTGCTGTAGGTAAAATAGAGATTTGTACACGACACATGGTAATTACATGTAAATACTTTAAAAATCATTCAAAGCACTGGCACAGACTGAACAAATCCTGGTCCCTGAAGTACACTTAAATCGTCTATATTTAATAATTTAGCTTTGGTTTTGATTGTATATTTTCTGTATAAACTCTAACTGCAGTATACATCTGAACATTAAATAACACGTTTAGTAATTTTACTTGGAATTATTCAGTTCAGCAGCCACAAAAAATACAAAACAAGCTGAGATTTCTGGAAATATCTTAAACTGCTATAAAATTAACCAAGAAATGTCTAGGTAATGTTGGACAAATAACAAATATGTATTTCTATGATAATTCAATGTTAAAAACACACATAATACATGTTTAGACTAAATAATAGATACTAAATAAAGATTTACTTTATGAGTTAAATCATTTCAAAGTATAGAAAAATATAAACAAGCAAAATTTAAACAGTAGAACTGTGGTTACAGCCTATATTCTAAGAAAATACAACAATACAAAAATAAAATCATTGAAACGACTTATATGAATAATCAACTAAATGATCTTAGAACACAAATCTGTGAGTTGTGTTGGACCACAGGTTGATTTTCACTCTCCAATGTCACAATAATGTTGATTTATCGATTTAAGATACCTGATAACATTAAATACACCATTAAATTGAAGTAAATTTCATTTTAGTTTTATTTTCTCTCTTCAAATTCCTGTATAAATTGATCCCTATAATCTAAACAGACACCTAAAACCTAGAAACACTGAACAAAAACCTCTGTACAAGAAGCAAAAATCACTCAGAATACTGAATAATACTGAATAATACTGCAAGACCTCAAAAAAACCCAAAACATTTCTGGGTAGTGTCAGGAAAATGTCAAACTGTAAGTTCTATACTAATTATTGGCAACCATATGGATAAAGGACTGGATAAACCTTGATTTCTGATTTTCAGTGTGAAATAGAAGTTACACTGTATGACCAAAAGTATGTAGACACCCGACCATTGTTGGCCGTGTGTAATAAGAGCTTTTACTTTTCTGGGAAGACTGTCTACAAGATTTTGAAGTGTGTGTACAGGAAAGAGCTTTAGTGAGGTCAGTCACTAATGTTGGACATGAAGGTCCAGCTCTAAAATGACTTCCATAATTATCCCGAAGGTTTTTCACGAGATTGTGGTTCGGGGCCTTACAGTCATGCTTAAACTAACTTATTAGCATATAGGTAAGAGTGATGTCCACATACTTTAAGTCACTTAGTGTATGTATTTACATATGGTTACATGAATTTCAACAGTCAACAAGAACATAAAAAATAAATAAATAATTATACCAGTATGCCTCCATCAGTAAATCCAGTTTTCAGACTCATTATTTGCAAGGTAACATACATACACTTTATAACCAAAAGTATGAGGACGCTTAGTCTAGAAGTTCAGGTGTTTCAGTCAGATCCATTGCCAGCAAGCGTATGAAAACATTGAATAAAATTAACCATAAAATTAATAATATGCATAAAACTTCACAGCAAGGTCCAGAACATCAGTGCATGACCTCACAAATGCTATTTTGACTGAATGGACACAATACAGTCAATACAGACACACTTACTCCATATTTATGGTCATAGTTTTGGAAGGAAATGTCCAACGAGCTCATGGTAATGTACTGTAGTGTAAGGTCATTATTTAAAATAATTTAAAACACAAAATCTGGTATAAACCAAACATTGGTGCTTATATCTCAATGTACTCGAAGTTACCTGTTTTAATTCGGTAAATAGATTCATTTCAGCACAATTTAAATCTTCATAACATTTAATTTAGAATAAAATACAAACTCAGACTGAATTATTTAGATGTAATGCCCAGGAAGAGCTAAAATCCAGCAACCCTAAAGCCGAAGTACTTGATTGCGTCATTCTGCGAGGCGCTTTGCTTAATTCAAATCTCAGCCTCGCCATTCAAATGAAAGCTTTGCGTCCTCTGAAAGTCCAGGCCCCACCCAACAGGCAGCCTTATTAACCATAAAGCTTTAAAATGTGCAAATGTTTGTGATTTTCCTGTAATTTTTTAATCTCGGTGTAAAATCTGTAATCTATTTTTTGCTGTTGTAGCTGGAATGGAGGCATTCAAGGCCTTTCTGAAGAGCGAGTACAGTGATGAGAACATCCTCTTCTGGGAGGCCTGTGAGGAGTATAAGAAAATCAGCTGCAGGACGGAGATGACGTGCGAGGCGAACCGAATATATTCTGAGTATGTTCAAACTGAGGCTCCCAGACAGGTACGTCACAGCATGAACCGAACTCTGAGTCAGTATTCTGAGTCAGTATTCTGAGTCAGTATTTGGAGTCAGTATTTTGAGTCAGTATTCTGAGTCAGTATTTTGATTCAGTGCCCTCGGGGTTTAATTTTACCAGTGTGTTTTGTGAATTTCAGTCTGTCACAGAACCAGAACCGGGATTCAGATACTGATGACTTTATTTAAAGTAGCTCTGCGCTGGCTGAGCATGATGCCCAAACATAACAAATTGCGTAAGCTGATTTGCCTGGGAGGGGCGCCGGGCACATGATGCACTTGTTTGCTTCATCTGTGGAGCTTATAAACTAGAGATTGCAGTTGGACACTGTATATATGAAAGGAATTCATTCCTAAAATTTAGTTTGATGCTCTTCAGTATTACCTGATTACAGGATTCTAACAGGAACAGAGCTAAATGTGTTATATTATTTATGTTACACTATAATAAAAAGCTGTTTTGTTACTGGTACGATTGCTATTTTAGAGATTTTTGCCATTCTATTTGTTATAGGTACGCTAGCCCAGTGGTCCCCAACCCACGGGTCATTTATTACCGGGCCGCACAGAAAGAATGAATAATTAGAGATCGCTAGAAAGTTTTCACCGCTTCTATTTCGGGTGTTATTGTCTTACTGTCACCCCTAGGTGGAAGCAGCGTCTCTTTGCAGTGGAAAAAGCTCGTTTTACACCTTTGTGAGCAATATTATTAAATCCTCCCTTCCCTACCGGTCCGTGAAATTATATCTTATATGAAACCGGTCCGTAATGCAAAAAAGGTTGGGAAACGCTGCACTAGCCTACTAATTCTGAGAGCTGAGGACACAGGGTTCAAAACTCAGTGGTGCTATTGACCATTTAGGTTTCTGTATGTCTAACAAGGGGAGGGGGGCTCTCTCAGTGCCAAACCCAGATAAAATAGAGGGTCACATCAGGTAGGGTATCGGTGTAAAAACTATGCCAAGTCTATTATGGAATCAGATCTGCCGTGGAGACACCTACATACAGGAGCAGCCAAAAAAATTTAATTATTATTCATATTTAATCTAATATGCATCTAAATATGCATATTTTGGGCAAATATACTTATTCCTGGGTGTAAAGTATTGTGAAGTGGAGTGTCTGAGCTCTAGGGGTTCGAATTCCAGGCTGGGCTCACAAATACAGAGGGCGCATGGTGTTTCGTGAACCTATCCGTTAGGGGGACACAGTGCACCCTTAGTACAGGTCTCAAGCCTGGATAAATAGCAGAGATTGTGTCAGGAAGGGCATCCGACATCAAAACTGTGCCAAATCATGTCAGTTGAATGACCTGCTGTAGTGCCCCCTAATGGGAGCAGCCGAAAGGAATCATCATTAAATATAAAAATCCTCTAAAATAGAACTGTAACACCCGGTAAAAGTAGTTGTTTCTACCAGAATCAGATATCAAAAACTTCAATTCTTTTCTTTTTGCACTGTGATGCTAAAAGCCTGGCCGGGTGCTCAACAGACACAGCTGTCTGTATCTGGTGGAGAAAAGATGGGACAGGGTTTCCCCTCATTGCCTCTGCAAATGCGACTCCTGCTGTCTGTCAAAGGGTGTGGTGGTTTGGTTCTCTGTGAGAATTCACTGCTGGCGGGGGTAAAGAAGCAGCCAGCAACTTCACACCATTCAGAGAGTTTTTTAGGCTGCTTTTAGTTATAGCAGACCTATTTTGGTTGTTCCCGGATTACATTTGTCTGTCCGGACGAATTTCCTCTCAGCATAAGGTGCCAGTTTGGGTTTTCTTCCTGAGCTTGGCAAGAGATCATCATTATTTTAGGATGAAATAGCCACATTTATATGGTCACAGAGAAGCCACCAGTCACTGAAATTGGAATTTTAACCACTTTAACAACCCCAAAATAATAATCTCATTTGCTTTGCATTCATTTTGAGCTGATATGTATTTACAGAACCCAGAACAAACTGTTAAAGATCTTAATATTTGTTCATCCATTAGTGGCAGAAATATATGGACTGTTTTATACAGAACTCAATACTAATAATCATTTAGTCTTTATTTAAATAATAATTTAGACATGCCCAATTCCCTTGCCTTCCCTCTGTCCCCCTTGCATTGTCATCTTATGCATGACATCAATGCTGACTAGCAAACATCCTCCAACAATTTACTTCTGTCAGCGCCTCACTAGACAGTAGGAGTCGGGTAGGCAGACACAATCAACCAAGCACTTTATTTTTATCACTTTACCGTCCGTCTGTGCTGTTTTTACTGTTTGGACCACTGAAATAAGGTTGATTTTACCAGGCTAAACAGTAATTGGCCAATAATCACAGCACGGCTTTATTTTTTTATTAGGAAAAGGTCTAATTCTTCTAGTTGTGGTAGTATTGATTATTTAGATCAGTTTTAGACTGCAATTAAAACATTATTAAAAATCACAACAGATTAAAAGGTGACTAAAAAAAGACAACAATGACCAAGCAAATCTACATCAGCCAGTTTTTATATTCAAATATTCATATAAAATATTCATATAAACAAATGTACTGAGCAAAACATTTGAAATATGTTAAGAATTTACAGTGTGCAGTGTCTTAAAATAAAGCATACGTTTATAAATTGAGAATTAATCAAAGTGCATTAACATGAATTGCATAGTTATATACTCATAGGTTTGCTTTAAATATTTGATTACATTAGTCCTTTACATTTATGCATTCAACTGACTCTCTTCTTCAAAGCTCCTTACAACTGAGACAAGATACAAGCCAAGCAATGAGGAGTTGAGGGCCTTGTTCAGGGGCCCATCAGTGGAAGCCTGGCAGTGATGGGGCTTGAACCCTCAACCTTTTAAGTAACTTTAAGCTAACTTAGCTATTAAAAGTAAAAAACACAGTTGTGTATGTATTTCTGTTGGGCATTATTGCAGGAAAATTAAACCCAGTTACGTTCCTTTGTAGAGCGCCAACTGATAGCCATTTATGTTACAGTCAAGCCTGGCAGTTGTGGGGCTTGAACCCTCAACCTTTTAAGAACCTTTTAGCACGGAGCCACCGCTGTCCACTTTACTAAAGCAAATAATATATTTCTGTCAGCTTTAACATTTACAACCTGCTACTCCGATCAGAGACCCAAGCAAAGACCCGGACAAACAGACTTTTTCCCCCAGAGCTGTAGCCTCCATTACACCTCCAACCACCACCCCCCACCCAGACACACACCCATAGCTACTGAGACGGCAAACCAAACTGTCTTGAACCCTGCCCTCCCCAAGCTGCTATTAAAGCACGTATCACTTTAAATTCTGTACATAAATATACCATTGTGCAATAATAATAATGATAATAATTACTACCTGTCACAATGTAAACACTCATTTCTCATATTTCCTGTAATTTTTAGCTTATTTTGTGCTGTACCGAGTTTTTTATTTTATATTTTTTGTACTTTTTTATCCTAAGTTTATTTTATTATTGCTGCTGATCTTACTGAGAGCTACCAAACAAAGTCTCGATGTATAACTACAATGACAATAAAGTCTATCTTATCTCTCTTATCTATCTTGAGGAATTATGAACATTTTAATACTTAACACAACATGCTGGGTCAAATCTAACAAACAAGTTGTTCAAGATTAGTTTTAAGACTTGTTATTTTACAGTCTGGTTAGCATCCCAAAAATAACTGCCAGAATTCATGACAGTTTTATTATAGAAATACAGAAATGTAGGTGAAATTATGTCTGGTATTTACTTGACTTGAATTAAATCAGCCATGTTTCATGCTGCTCATTATCGCTGCTTTCCAGATCAACATCGACTGTAAAACCAGGGCAAACATAACGGATAAAATCTCCGAGCCCAACCTGGAATCCTTCGACATGGCTCAGACGCACGTCTACAGGCTCATGGCGAGGGACAGCTACCCGCGTTTTTTAAAATCCGAGTTCTACCAGTCGGTCCTGAGGAAATACACCCAGAGCTGACTTCTCTCACATCTCAGATTCACTTTCTTTTAGAGTGTGTTCGGTTCACCAGGTAAACAAGTGCGTCTACTTACACGTTTTCTTTTGTTTTCGGGCCGAACCATTGAGTTCCAATGGAGTTCTATCCAAAAAGCCAATTATTAAAAGGCCATTTTTGAACTGAGGAACGAAATGGTCTTCCAATTCTTCTGTAAATTGAACTAATAGAGTAGTGTCAAGCCCCTTCACGGCACTCTATACGCTATGTGACGATATGTGTACAGTACAGTATACTTGTACATAAAGGGTTAAAGATGCAGCCAAATTCAAGCAAAACTAAACAAATTAGAGACCTAGATAGACTCCAGGGTTCTGCCTGGGAATCAGGTGCCGTCTGTAGATTTGCATTGATTCATATGATGCATTTTTAACACTTTGAATATGCATTAAATGCTAAATAGCATACATTTTAGCCAACAATGCTAAAAGAAAAAAAACTCGCTATTTAAACTTTATGCTTAATATGTACATAATGTACAGTACATTGACAAAATCCAAATTCTAATCCACAGCCAGGATTAAACTTGTCCAGTCAAATGAGTAGCCAAATCTAGGAAAATAACTAAGCTAACTTAGCAAATGGTTTTGAAGCTATCTATTTAAAATGACGTCCAGAAATGTCACCAATCACCAAATCAGAAAAGCATGTTATTTGTCTAGCTAACGTAGTTATTAAATATAAAAGAAACACAGTCATGTTTGTATTTCTGTTGGGGATTATTGCAGGAAAATAAAACCCAGTTAGGTTTCTTTGTAGAGTGCTAGCTGATAGCCGTTTATGTTACAGCCTGGAACTAAAAGACCAGCACTCTAAAAAATCGATCGCTTCACTGTGTATTTATGCCATTTTTATATAATCGTCAGAACTGAAATGCTAGCGCGTCGATCAGATTTCAAACATACAACATATGCGCTACAACATACAAAGTCAGCGATTTGAGCTAGCTAACCTGGTTCACAATTCATTGCATTATGCTAAGCTAACATTAAACTCTGCAACTGTGGGCTGGTCTAACTGGCGTCCACCAGAAGTTTTTATTTACACACATATTTACATGGAATATCTTTACAAACTGCTCAGACCATCATTGTTTAGCACGTGGAAACAAAAGATCACTAATCTGAACAAAACTGCGCAGGTCAGACTCACTTATTTCCTTACATTAAAATCTCTCAACCAAATTTAGCACACTTTTTTGTTTGTTTATTACTTACAAAAGCTCTAAAAAAATCAATAAACAAACTCAAATGAAAAGCCATGAACAGCTAAATCTAGCAAGGATATAGCTCTCCTGCTTTTAAGACCATGAGCATCAAGCATTTTATGTGCATTATTTGTAGACAGGCATTTATAAGATAATGTTCTTAGCTATCTTGGTCTCTAATACGTTCATATAAATCGACTTATTTAAAAAAAGAATAAAAAAAAACCAACTGAACCCCACTTGTACCTGGTATCTAGCGCACTTAAAAGAAAAGAAATTGTGAGTGTATTGCAACGTAAGGAATGATCAGCATCATTCTGTGGACCATCCTGACTGACGTACTGCAAATCGCTGCAGACTGTATGTATTCGCTGGCATTATATTTATATATATATATATATATATCTATATATATATATATATATATATATATATATATATATATATATATATTACGGTTGTAGATGTAAAGTGTGGTGATCTGATCATTATAAATCGTGTAAGGGTTTTTTATGTGCTTTGTTAGCGCAAATGTTTTTTTTTTTTTCTAATGAAATATGATATATAAATATACCAAATTCTTTACTCGCCAGTAAAATTGGTCTTCTATAGCACATGCAGCATATTAAATTGTATAAACCTTGTTTCTTTGTAAGATAGGTGTAACCGTGATGTGATGTATAAACTGATTGTGGACATTTCGCATGATATCAGTTACCGACCTGCCTGGCCGACTGCACAGACGATCCAGTGCTTTCATTGCATTATTGTGATGTTTGTTCTGTAATACCTTTCATCTGGTCTCTTTGTTCACAAGCTTACAAAAAATGGACAGCTTACTCTCTTGGAAATAGATGTGCAAATAAAAGTACCATATAACCAAACTCCAGCTTTTTTTTTCTGAGTGGAATGTATGTAAATGATGATCAGGTGATCCTGGGTTTGCATTCAGTGTTTTGCAAATTCTGTCGGACAAAAGGTGGCACCAGTGCACCGTAAATAAACCAGTGAGTCTAAATTTGAGACGGGATGTGTGTAAGCAGCTTTACATGCATAACCACACATAAACCACACAATTTAAGTCCAGCTGTAAACATTGTTCATGTTACTGCACAGCACGGTGCTTATAAAGTGTGTTTTTAATGGGAATCAAGACTAATGGGTGAGTAATGGGGCAATTGGCAGAAACAGCCCAACCATTAGGAGGCGCACATGTCATCAGTGTTGCCACTGCCCATTTTGTTTGCTTGTTTATTTATTAGGATTTTAACGTCATGTTTTACACTTTGCTTACATTTATGACAGACACGGTAGTTGCTCACCACACACGGCTCATCACTTCTCAAGGTTATATCGAACACAGTCATGGACAATGTAGCGTCTCCAATTCACCTCACTTGCATGAGGAGGAGAACATGAAAACTCCACACAGAAAGGACCTGGACCGCCCCCACCTGGGGATCGAACCCAGGACCTTCTTGCTGTGAGGCCACAGTGCTACCCACTTAGCCACCATGCCCCCACTCCCCATTTTAAAATTGTACAAAAAATCCCAAGTAACTGAAAACGACACAGTTGTGAAGATTTATATAACTTATTTACAATCATTCACGAGATCCATCTTCACGGTGATCACTGTGATCTCAATCATCAGTCAATGCCATGAGAAAATCAGATTTTAAACTGTTTACACTGCAACGAGGGCAGCACGGTGGCTCGGTGGGTAGCACTGTCGCCTCACAGCAAGAAGATCCTGGGTTCGATCCCCAGGTCAGACGGTCCAGATCCTTTCTGTGTGCAGTTTGCATGTTCTCCCCGTGTCTGAGTGGGTTTCCTCCAGGAGCTCCGGTTCCCTCCCACAGTCCAAAGACGTGCAAGTCAGGTGAATTGGAGATACCAAATTGTCCATGACTGTGTTTGATATAACCTTATATCCTGTCATGAATGTAACCAAAGTGTGTAAAACATGATGTTAAAATCCTAATAAACAAACAAACGCTGCAACGATTGGCACAGATTTATTCCTGCTATCACAAGAGTTACCAAAAAACGGAAGTAAAATGCACAGATGACAGCAGACGTCATGTTCTTGCGTCCAAGAAATTGTAAGTAAGTAAAGAAGTAAATGTACAGTAACCATAGAAATGGCCAGCGACATCCAAAGGTTATTATTTATTAGTATTACGCTTCATCATTCCTTATTTATGACTGTAGACCATACAATTGCTGCAGATTTTAATTGCTTGAGTGCAAATTAAAAGTCCCAAGATTACTTACAAGATTAGTCCCAAAATCCTTAAATCACAAGTCGATCCCCCAAATCCCAAGGAGTGGCAACACTGCTCGTCATTACTCTTAGTACAGGTCCCAGGTCCCAAGCCCATATAGAAATCAAAGGGTTACATCAGGGTATCCAGCATAAAAACTGCGTCAAGTCAGATCCGTTCTGGTGACCCCTAAATAAATACAGGAGCAGCGGAACAGAACAGCAATTATGAAATGCACTTCCCAGCCATCTGAATAAAAATGAATGAGACAGACCTGCACGTTCATAATTATCTAATCAGACTCAAAGGAAATCAAAAGACAAAGGAAATCTGACATTTAGTACAAAGCAAGTGGCATGGACAATTTCACAAGTGAAATCAAGCCAAAGATGAAGTGAATAACACTGATGACCTCTTTATCACAGCACCTGTTAGTGGGGGGGGGGGGGGATCGGATCCGTGTGATCCGATCCAACAGACGAGCTCCTGTAGCTCAGATTGCTAAAGAAGTTCATGCTGGTTCTGATAGAAAGGTGTCAGAATACACAATGCATCACAGTTTGTTGTGTATGGGCAGCATAGCCGCAGACCAGTCAGGATGACCCCTGTCCACCGCCGAAAGCGGCAACAAATTAATTGAAAAGGTATTCCCTGATGGCTGCGACCTCTTACATCAGGACCAACACAACATTAGGAAGGTGGTCATAACGTTATGCCTGATTGGTGTGTATATATATAGTATATAAAATAGTGTAGCAGTAATGCACATAAACAAATAACAATATTATTGCACGATCTGTGAAGGTGTCCACATACTTTTGGCAAATATGTCAAATAAAGAAAATAATAGTGCTTGAATAATTCTGTTCTCTCATAAGCTGCTTTATTTCGATGCTCAAACTCGTGGCTTGACAGACAGTCTGATGTGTGTGAGTGTGTGTGTGAGTGTGTGTGTGTGTGTGTAGGTGTGTGTCTGGAGGGTCTTTTGTTCCTCCCCGTTTGCCGTCTGCACATTTTGTTTTTGTCTGAACGTTCATGTTGAAGTAGCATTGCGTCGGCTTCCTCTTTCTCTCGAAGTGCTTTCAGTTTAGCACGTTTATAGCCCCAGCGCATTAGTCACATGTCTGCTTGGTCGCTGTGTTTGATACTGACGAGTCTGCAAGTGTGTTTATGATTCGGGTTTGATTTTTACAGGAAATGTTGTCAGCAAACCCGATAGACACCAATTTAAAAAAAAAACCTTTTCAAATATCCCCTACTGACAAGACTTAGGACCTGCTTACCGCCAAAGATGTTTTTACATCTTCTTTCAGAAAGTACCTACAATACCATTCAAAAAGTGTTTAAAGTGAACATAGGATTTTTTTATTTATCCTGTACAGATTGCCAGTCTATGCTGCAAAAATAACACAATGCTACCACCACAATATTTTACAGTTACAAGCTAACAAGCTCAACTTCCCATCAAAACACACAAAAAAAAATAGATTTACGTGTAGGTTCATGCACAGACACTAATTGTTTTACAGTGTGCAAAGAAAAGATCATCAACCTGAACAGAACTGTGCAAGTCAGACGCACTTATTTCCTTATATTAAAATCTCTCAGCCAAATTTAGCAAACTTAGCATATGCATTATCTATCAAAGCTCTAAATAAATAAAATAAATCACATAGCATTAAAATTTTTCACAAACCATGAATAGCTAAGTCTAGCAAATAGCTTTCTTGCTTTATAGCTTTCTAATTCTTATGCCTAGTTCACACTACACGATTTCTGCCCTGATTTTCGCTCGCCGACTGGTCACCACTAAATGTGGCAGCTCGGAGGCAACTCGGCGTCCGCTCGGGGATGGAAAATCGGCCCTCGATCGCTATGTGTGAAGCGTTCAATGACTCGATCGGAGCGGCTCACCGATCGTTCGCAGACTTGAGAAAAATATCTAGCATGTTAAATATCTGGGCCAGTCAGCAAGTCAAAATCCTGTAATGCAAAAGGCATTGCTATCAGGTCGCGAGTGGCAGCGAGTGCTATGTCGAACTACAGCCAATGAGAACGCAGGATACGGGGTGAGGGGAAACCCGGGGGAGGAGATGTCAAAACGTGGGACAGCGGCATAATACAGTTTCTATCAGAATACATCAGCGCACACACACAAGCTTTACAGTATTTGTGAGCTTATCGTCCACGCCAAACCATAATACCCACGCTGAATTGCAAAAAATATTTATTAACCTCCAACTCACTACAGAACAGATGATCCCTGCTGGTTACGTATTCCAATCCACTCAGATTCATTTATTTGGACATTTTTGGACATGGTGTCATTAAAAACCCCTTCTCACTTCTCGCGTGTGTTTTATGACAAAACATAGTTTGGGAGACCGGACAGACTCGTCTGAGATTCCTCCCAGTGATAGATGGTGTAGTGTGAAACCCCCTATCGTACCGGTCAGTCGTGTAGTGTGAAATACACAACGACTTAAGACTCCTGATTGCAAGAGATCCAGTCGTGTAGTGTGAACTGTACAGCGATCTGACATCTCAGAAAGTCGTGTAGTGTGAACTTGGCATTAGTTAGACACACAGCTACGCAACAAATCAAGCATTTTACGTGCATTATTTGTAGACAAGCGTTTATTTACATTCACAATTTCGGCATTTAGCAGACGCCTTTATCCAAAGAGACTTACATTACAGTTACAGTATACAGTCTGAGCAACTGAGGGTTAAGGGCCTTGCTCAAGGACCCAATAGCAGCAACCTGGCAATATTGCGGCTTGAACCAGCAATCTTCTGATTACTAGTCCAGTACCTTAAGCACTAGACTACTGCTTAGGCTACTGCTTATTACGTATTGGAAGATGCCTAAGCTGAGATAAACTCCCACAAGAGCACAAAATGTTCTGGTCCTTCTGATGTAACACATGATGTAAAGAGCTTTTGTTTACGATTGGCTGCCGTTGACAGCAGCAGTGTTTTGTATCAGTCTCGATTCATTTTGCATGACATGATTGAGCAGTTCCTCTTCATGAAGTTTTGCCAGCTCTGCCGAACAAATGTTCGATGTATTTCACATCAGAACTCCAAATACTAAAAGCATTGTTGTTTTATATCCATTTAAACCATTACAGTGTTGAATTGACGTTGTTTTTTGGTTAGCGGTCTTGTTTACGACCAAACTTCCTTCTCACTTTAGACTTTCCACCTCTCAGAGACAAGCTGATTTTCTTCCAAAATCTCTCTGTCTGCACCATAAATTATCTGTTTAATTCTGACCAAATTGCCACTTTGAAAAGATCATGCTTCCACCACCATATTTTACAGCTATATAGGGTCACTTAGCAGATTGGCCGTCTCACACATATAGCCTACAATTTAAGCTTTTTTTTTTTTTTTTTTTTTTTCTATTGGATCTCAAGATGTTCTGCCACGTCTTCCAAGTTGTCACAGGTTGGTGAGTACTTCGCAACATGGGTACCTGGTATCAGATGGGACAGAATCCAACTGTGAAATAAGCAAGGCAGAACAATACTGTGGTGATGAAAGCCATGAAATAACAGAAGGGAAATAACATCCTAATTTCTGAACATCCTGGTTCAGTCGACTGGGCGCCATCTAGCGGGCACAATTGGCAGTCTCTGTAGCAGACAAAAATCGGCCACTAGTCTACTGGGTGGGAAAAGACCAGACTAAAAAGTGGACGGGGTCTTCAAATGCTGTGCAAGGACCCTGGTTAGCAGGCAAGCCGCCTTAGCAGAAGTGGACGAGCCTTGTGTGAGAATCCAACTAAGCAAGGGCAAAAAAAATGCAGTTGAGAAACTGTGTACGTGTCGGAGGGTGTGTGGAGCAGACGAATATACCCTCCTCGAATGCAATCGGGATCCCCAGCAAAGGAAGACTATTTGGCTACACTAAAAATGGGAGAAAAAGGGAGAAAATGCATAAATAAATAGAAACATTTTTTTTATTAAAACTCAAGATGAACACAGAACACAACCAAACCATCAATTGCAGACAAACATTTTACAGAATAGCACAGCCAGCTACTCAATCCACCAGTGATTAACAACCCATGCTCTTGAAAAAGAACCAAAAAGGCCGCTCAGGTGGCACAGCGGTAAAGTACACTAGCACACCAGAGTTGGGGTTTCGAATACATCGTATCGAATCTCAGCTCTGCCTTTCCGACTGGGTTGGGCGGCTGCATGAACAACGATTGGCTGTTGTTCAGGGTTAGAGGGTAAGAAAGTCGGATCATGGGTCCTCATAACTGGTGCGACTGCGGCCCCTGCTGGCTGACTGATGGTGCCTGCACAGGGCTGAGGAATGATGCTGATGGGGGTGTGGCCCTCCGTACACAGTGCCCGTCGGTGTATGAACTCGACTCGTGCAGGTGAAAAATGCAGGCTGTACTGACTGTACGTGCCGGAGGGGGCGTATGTCAGTTAAGAGGCGTCCTCAGTCAGCGGTGAAGGGTCGAATCAGTATAGAGGAGCAATCAGGGTAATTGGACACGACTAGACTGGGGGAGAAAAATTGGGGGAAAAAAGTGGGAAAAATAGAAAAAAAAAAAAAAAAAGACCAATCACGTCCACACAGGAAACACTGCCAGGCCACCACTGAGTGTAAGGTCATGTGTTGCGTGAGAAGATTAAATATATAAGATAAAGTAACTCTGACACATTTGTCCACGTTATTGGTCTAATGATTGATGAAGCCGTTTATCATATTATCATAACAAACACTGTTTGTATGTCACACTTAAAACCAGTCGTCCACAAGCACCACATTTATGCAGTCATGAGCAAGTTTTAGACGTCACTGGCAAACCTAACTAGTGGATTTCCTGTCTGAGGATTTCTTGTCTGACACACATCTTTTCTTTCACACGTTCTTTCATCATTTATAAAGATGCACTTCCTAACCACAACGTTCACCACGGACCCACCGGCAGACTCTCACGGTGCCTCATGCTGATAAGTCGTTGTCCAGCAATTAAAGCTTAAGACTAAGTTTGGCTTTGCTAGGCTACTACTTTTGGGTACTTGAGCTTGGACATAACCCCTGAATGTTCATTTCCTTAGCAAGTTCCTTATTTAAAAGCTTCTGACAGAAGAAGAATTTGAACTGAATGATGTTAAGAGATTAGGAATTCTGGAAAAGATATAAATAAAGAAATAAATTCATTGTTTAAAACTCTAATTTCCTTCTTTCTGATTCAACAGAATTTGTAAACCAGCAAACAAGTCAATAGTAGGAAATGTAATTCCTTATTTCATATGAACTAGTTGCACAATCACCAATGACAAACACTGTCTGAAATGTGATGTAAGTCTAGCAGCTTCAAACCAGACACATGGCTAGGTTTGCAGACGTCTGGGTTGAAGTCTGGGTTTAAGATTTGAACAGGTCACTCCAAAACTTTGCTTCTGTGTTTCATTTCTCTTTTAATTAATTTATTCAGATTTGGACTTGCCATTTTTGCACAATGCTACTGTTGGCATTGCCAATCCATGTACCAACTCAATAACCCATCCATCCACCCATATACAAACTCAATTATACATTCATCCATCCATATACCAACTCAATCATCCACCTATATATCCATATACCAACTCAATCATCCACCTATCTATCCATATACCAACTCAATCATCCACCCATCCACCCATATACAAACTCAATTATACATTCATCCATCCATATACCAACTCAATCATCCACCTATATATCCATATACCAACTCAATCATCCACCTATCTATCCATATACCAACTCAATCATCCACCTATATATCCATATACCAACTTAATCATCTATCCATCCACACATATTAAATAGATCTATCCATATATCAACTTGATAATCCATCCATTCACCCATATACCAACTCAATCATCCATTCATTCATCCACCCTTAAACCAGCTCAATAATCCATCCATCCACCCGTCCATATAACAACTCAATCATCCATTTATCCATCCATCCATCCATATACCAGCTCAATCATCCATCCATCCATCCATTTACCAGCTCAATCATCCATCCATTCACTCATATACCAACTCAATAATCCATCCATCATCCACTCATATACCAACTCAATTATCCACTCATCCATCCATCCACCGATATACAATCCATCCATATAGCTGTATAAACCAAAGACACCTCAGTGTCGGCTTAGGGACAAATTATATTATGTCAACTGCTTCTTCACCTGCTTGAGGTGGGTTCACACAAGGATCAGTAAGGCGTACGGAGGAATCCCTTTAGCCCTCCCAACCGGCAGATGCCAATCATGTCTGTGTAAGCGCCTGGCGGGCATATAGCAGACCTGAGATTTGAACTTTGACAAGCACTTTGAGACCTTTGTTGACCTAAAAGTCCCAACATTGATGTGTCTGTCCATTAACACTGTTATTTAAGTTTAGGGGATCAGTCACTTTTTTTTTAGACAATTACTGATGTTTTTTTTTTTTTGCTACTCTCTTACCAATTAAGTGCTAAAGCGTTTTTAACCCTTTACAGATTCACTGATTGTACACAATTAGACATCTAGTAATATATAGTACAGGGTTGTTTTTCTTATTCTGGTTTGGTTGATGCCCACCACTGTATTAAACTTGAACTGAACACCAGTGGGATCAAACCAAACCAGAATTTTACCAACAACCATGAAATCAGCAGCAGTGAAAGTCTGACCTTTTCAAGCCACCAAACTTGTGATACCGCTACTGATATCATGTGCTTTGTGCCAGCGCTTTGTGCCACTAATACATTTTGCTTCCCTAAATGGCACAGTGAGCAGGTACAGACACGGTTTGAGAATTCTTTGTTCTGCTTTGCTGATTAGCATAGACGTTTGCATGAATACATGACGCTTGGGTTTTCATTTGCTGGTTTGTACCAGATACTGTAGAAAACACGTTCTGGTTAGTAAACAAAGGGCAGGTTTGACCACATAGGGTTTGTATTATTAGAACCTGAAACTATTTTTAAATTAGACATTAGACATAATGTTTTAGACATTAACATTTCTTAGCAAGTCAGAAATATAAACAAAACTGTATCTATTAAAAAAAAATAAAAAATATCAGCAATTCTAAAGTATTGCTACTCCTTATGTAACACTTGGTTAGGCCACCTTCTGTTACAGCCTTTAAAATGTTTAATTAGGAAAATAATGTAGAGAAATGATGGTGATGGTGAATGTTTGCTCATTCCTTCCATAAAAACATGAACTGAGCATGTTGCATGGTGAAGCATGGTGAGCATGGTGAAGAACAGTGGTTTGATTGGGTTAAGACCAGGACAGTGTAGCTTCGGGTGAATATCTTACTGGAAAGGCATTCATTTCTTTAGTAATTTTAACCAGATTGCCAATACCTGCTGCTACAAAATCTTTATAACATGATGCTACCACCAGAATATTATATCTTCTAGACCTTCATCAGTGGTCACAAGACGCTGCCCATGGGGCGCTGTTGGCTGGATATTTTTGATTGGTAGACTATTCTTAGTCCAGCAGTGACAGTGAGGCGGTAACACACTTATCTTCCAGTCCCGTCCGCTTTATTTTTTTCCCTTTATACAGTGGAACCCCCATTTAACAGATTTTGGATTTAATGGACAAAATCTGGAAAACCGAATGTCCGATCCCTTTGCTTAAACTTCCCGTGAGAAGCGTCCCGAGACCTGTAGTTCAGTGAATGTCCACTAGCCAGCACACGTTTCTCTGTTTACATGAGCGATAGGCTTTTTGTCGGGAGGTTTGCTTTGTTCTCGATTTTTTCTCTGTTTTATGCTTCATTTTTGCAAGTTTTAGTGCTCAGTTCTGCACCAGCGCTGCTCCAGTAGCCACCAGCAGAGCTTCAGACTCAGAATAATAGATACTCTGAGTCTCAACTATACAATCACAACAAAACAAAAAAAAATCATCTCATCCACCACACAAGGTAAATGAAATTTCTCCCCAGTAGTACAGTACACCAATTTTACTATTTATTTACAGCTTTTACATAACATATTTACAGATATATTTACAGTGTTTATTTTGCTGTTGATCATATGTGATAGGGCAGTGATAGCTCAGTGGTTAAGGTACTGGACTAGTAAACAGAAGGTTGACGGTTCAAGCCCTGCCACCACCAAGTTGCCACTGTTGGGTCCCTGAGCAAGGCCCTTAACTCTCCATCGCTCATCGTGTTCAGCTCATCATGTAAGTCGCTTTGGATAAAAAATGTAAATGTGCATTTTTAGCACTTTTGTGGCTGAATCTCCCAGAGATGTGAGCAGAGAGGTTCAGACAGAATTCACTGCATCTGCAGCTAAAGTTTAAGGTGTTCCTCAGGGATCAGTTCTTGGTCCCTTTCTTTTATTATTTTCATGTTACATATCGTTATAATCAAGTCCAGACATCAAGGTATTTACCGAAAATGAAGGAAACTGTTCCTAACAAGAGGAAGGGACAAAATAATGCATGAACTGATTATCTGAAGGGGACCTTAGTGCTGTGTTTTCTTATATTTTCGCACCCCCTAAAAAACCTCACTGTTTTGGACAATCGCATTTTACAAACCAGTGCTCCCCGCTTTTAGTCCGTTAAATCGAGGTTCCTCTGTATTTTTGTTTGTTTGTTTGTTTATCAGGATTTTAACGTCATGTTTTACACTTTGGTTACATTCATGACAGGAACGGTAGTTACTCATTACACAAGATTCATCAGTTCACAAGTTTAATA
The DNA here is from genome assembly GCF_030014385.1 of Trichomycterus rosablanca. Lineage (NCBI taxonomy): Eukaryota > Metazoa > Chordata > Actinopteri > Siluriformes > Trichomycteridae > Trichomycterus > Trichomycterus rosablanca. The sequence goes on along the minus strand of NC_085991.1, from coordinate 3,375,114 downwards.
TCAAACACAGTCATGGACAATTTAGTATCTCCAATTCACCTCACTTGCACATCTTTGGACCGTGGGAGTAAACCGGAGCTCCCGGAGGAAACCCACGCAGACCCGGGGAGAACATTCAAACTCCACACAGAAAGGACCCGGACCGCCCCACCTGGGGATCGAACCCAGAACCTTCCTGTATTTTTGTAGGTCTTTGTATTTATTTGACTGTGTATATTGTGTTTGCACTTGTGTTCTGTGTTGCACCCTGATCCTTAATATACCGTATACGTGTACTTGTATGTAGCTGTAATGACAGTAGAACTGAAAAACAGAACTTAAAAATCAGCTGATCCACTTATTTTATGGACAGGACTATTAAAATGAGTGAAAAATGGGGGAAATTTTTCATCCGAGAAAATAAAATATTCATGGTGTGAATACTTTTTCTAATCATTGTTTGAGTGGTTTTATATAAGCAACAGTACAGAAGGAGAAGTGAAACTCTTCACATGAACGGGGCTTTCGAATGCTGTCTGCTGACCTCCCTCAGGACTCGCTGACACTTCTGCTTCCCCCATACAGAGAAAGTCCTCAATTTTCTCGGCCGTCCCTAAACTTGTGGCTCGCGCAAGCGAAACCCCCCGAGATTCCACTGAACTCGAACTCGTACTGAACGCAGGTATGCGTGAAACATGCTAACCCCAGCGATTCTTCAGATGCTTTCTGTGCTAGTGTTAGCGTTTCCTCCAAACCACATGATCCACCTACTCAGCGAGCTTTTCGGAGTACGTTAAGCAGGAAAGACACTGATGTCAACTTCCAGTCCTCGTGCTGCAACCTGATCTTGACAGAAATTCACAGAAAATAAATTATTGAACCAACATTGAGAGTTTCGGCTGAGTATTACACCACTATGAGCAACCGTAACAGCACAAGTGGGCTGGAAAAGCATTTCTGTATTTTGTTGACGTAGGTGGTGGTGTCCTTTACAGAAGAAATGCCATTTTTACATGCAGTGCCATCTGAGGGATCAAAGTTTTTGGGCATTCGGCCTTGCATTATACTCACAACGATGTTTTGACATTTGGTTAATAGAACAGAATGCCATTATTTGTCATATATACAGTATACACTGATCAGCCATAACATTAAAACCACCTCCTTGTTTCTACACTCACTGTCCATTTTATCAGTTCTACTTACCATATAGAAGCACTTTGTAGTTCTACAATTACTGACTGTAGTCCATCTGTTTCTGTGCATGCTTTGTTAGCCCCCTTTCATTCCGTTCTTCAATGGTCAGGACCCCCACAGGACCACCACAGAGCAGGTATTATTTAGGTGGTGGATGATTCTCAGCACTGCAGTGACACTGACATGGTGGTGGTGTGTTAGTGTGTGTTGTGCTGGTATGAGTGGATCAGACACAGCGGCGCTGCTGGAGTTTTTAAACACCGTGTCCATTAATTGTCCACTCTATTAGACACTCCTGTCGGCTGGATATTTTTGGTTGGTGGACTATTCTCAGTCCAGCAGTGACAGTGAGGTGTTTAAAAAGTCATAATGTTATGCCTGATCGGTGTACACTCGTACAGTACAATGGAATTATTTCTTCTCATATCCCACCTTGTTTGGAAGCTGGGGTCAGAGCTCGGGGTCAGACATTGTACGGCACCCCTGGAGCTGAGAAGGTTAAGGGCCTTGCTCAAGGGCCCAACAGTGGCTGCAAGGCAGAGCTAGGATTTGAACTCTGAATATTTCAATTGATAGTTCAAAGCTCTACTCACTAGGTTACCACTGTCCCTAAGGTACTGGACTAGTAACCAAAAGGTCCCTGGTTTAAGCCCCACCATGGCCAGGTTGTCCTTGTTGGGCCCTTGATTAAGGGCCCAATTCTCAATTGCTTAGACAAGATACTGCCACAGTACTGTAAGTCACTTGGGATAAAAGTGTCTGCTATATGCTGTAAATGAAAAATCATTTGATAATATTATGCACTGTAGTCACTGCTGGTGGATTACAAGTGGTGAGCCATTTTGGCTCATAATGTATTTACGCCTTGCCTCCTGTCTCAGCTGTTTTGGAACGTGTCGCCAACATTGATATCAGAATATTTTTTGTGGACCACACATGTAATTATTAAGTTAGTTACGTCTGTTAGCAAACCCATCGTTAACAGGTGTAGAAAATCAGTTATATGAGATAAATGTTACGCTTCTAGCTTTGTGGTATCAGGTTTTGGAAGGACATTTTCTGGTCAAGCATGACTGCGCTCCTGTGCACACAGCAATGTCCATACAGACATCATTTAAGGAGTCTGGTGTGGAGGAATCAGACCTCAAACCCACCGAGCATCTGATTGCAAGCTTGATCTTTTCACCCTGCTTTATTTATACATGTCATAAAGTCTGGTGCTTAATTGTATGCATTATATCTGCATTAATTACGTTTCTCTAATGCTATTATTAATTCATATTTGTAGTTTTAATGCCTTATTGGTGGGAAAGACGACAATAAAAAAAGACCTGGTTATAATTACACACTGCAGATGGAGATGAAAATTTTCCCCTGTAAACACATCCATAACTAGAACATCTTGCTATTTATAATTTTAGTCAAATAGCTGCTCGAATAACACGATGTATAAGCGATCAGATGTGCGTCCACTGGCCGGCAGAACGGTCACAGAGACAAAGACGGTTTTGAAAAGCTGCTGAGGTAAAAGTCAGCATTTGCTTATCAGATGCTAAATTTTCCGCTGGCAGATTTGCATCGCTGACATGTACGCTGGAAGCGAGTGAACCTGTCCGAGCCGGCTAACCGGCGTAAACTTCCTCTTAGCCTCCTGCACGCGTCAGACGTGTCACGCTGACACGTAACTGTATAAAAAGTGCCGCTTTCAGAATCTCACTTTCAGATCCTGTGGTAACCAACTGTAGCAACATAGAGAGAAACAATGCCCAGCTTATCACCAGACTCAAAAGAACTGGACAACATGAGCAAGAAGGAGAGCCCACCGCAGGCCCAGTGAGTTGGATTCGTTTAGGATTGGAAGATTAAAAACTAAATGTGGTTTATATATTTGTTACATCTTTGTGTGTTCTGTGTTTCCTCTCACAGAAAAAAAGATTGCAAATGGAGCCTTCAGTTCAAACTGCTGAGAACCTCGCCAACGGACAGGTGAGCGTAGCTTTCTTTAATGTATAAGTATATATATATATTAAATAAATCAGCGTGGAACTAACGTTCTTCTCCTCAAATAAACAGACTCAAACCCGAGGAGACTCTGCTTTGGTCCCAGTCACTGGAAAACCTGCTTAAATCCAAAAGTAAGTAACATAAATGCTTTATAAAAGCTTCAGAAATGATGTTCATGCATTGCTCTGAATATGTTAAGCAATACAGATTGCTTCATACTCTTCCTCACACATTCCTTAAAAATTTTCAATTCTAAATAGCACTTTAGACCATCTGTATAAGCATTATTAGTATAACTGTATGTAATATCAACTTGCTTGACGTTTTTTGATGCCTTCCACCTTATAACCACCTATAAAAGTTGGTTGAAGACTTAAAATGTTGCAGTAAGGTTATGGAAACGTTCCTCACTGTAGGATGAATTTCCGCCTAGAAGGAACAAACAGATTCTCAGGGTAGTTTGTGATATTGCAGCAGCGATGTTCCCGTGGCGTGATGTAATATCCGTCACATTCACCACGTCCTTACAATGTTGCTTAAGTGATATGATGTAAATCACTTGGTCAGAAAATTGGTCAAATGTTTGTGCTTTATTTGATGACAAGACTGATAAGTATGATGTTTTTGCTACCACACTGAGGGTTTGGGCTTCCTAGATGGAGCTCGTGATTCTATGGTGGATGATATATGTGGACATACTTTTACATTACATTACTGCGGTAGCCACACCCATTGTAAAATAAATGTACAATTAAACGTATAACAAACATTCAGAAATAAATATCTGCTTATATCGAACTTTAGGAACTGGCAACCTGCTTCGTAATTCAATCAGACCCACCGCAACACTGATCTGGCTAACGCAGTAATAGGGTTACCAGCGTCCTCAGACTAGCACCTGATAATGCAATCAACCTTGTGACACAAATATTATGTTCTGCAATGTTTTGAAAGGACAATAAATGTACTAGTTATTGTAGACCAAGGTAGAAGTGATGTAATAAATGAGTTATTATTATAACCTGTTATAGGAAGGTCTGGTTGTAATAATACAAAATTAACATTGCTGCAGTTTTTAATCCCTGCTTTATATTGGTGTTCAGTGGAGTGATGTTTTTTTTAACTAACCTTCGTAGCACAGTGACTGTAGAGATGCAATTACATCACAGACGTCCTTGAAGCAAATTAATAAATAATCCCTTCAATAATATTCCAAATTTTAGCACTATGACTGATTTCTATCCTCTTTTGCCTTCTTCAGGTGGCAGGGCAACATTCACGGCCTTCCTCAAGTCCGAGCACAGCGACGAAAACATCGAATTCTGGCAGACCTGCGAAGACTTCAAGAAACTCCGGTGCAACCACAGGCTGGTGTCCAGGGCCAAGAAGATTTTTGAATCCTACATCAAGGCTGAATCTCCCAGAGAGGTGAGCAGACAGAATTCATTGCATCTGCAGCTAAAGTTTGAGGTGTTCCTCAGGGATCAGTTCTCAGTCCCTTTTTTTTATTATTTACGTGTTACGTATTTTTATAATTTAGTCTTGACATCAAGGTATTTACTGAAAATGAAGGAAAGAGTGTCTAACCAGAGGAAGGGACAAAAATAAACACAATTTTAGTTGCACAACCGTTGCATTTAAATAATGAACCAAAACCAGAAAGAGGGACCAAAAACAATCCTAATTTACAGAATGAGTATCAGATGTGTGATGTAATGCTGGAAATAACATGTCTCACTTTTCTAAATGTCCCACAGATTAACATCGACCACAAAACAAGGGAGGTCATCCGGCACAACGTTCAGTCCCCCACCAGGTGGTGCTTCGATGACGCCCAGAAGATTGTCTTCGGCTTGATGGAAAAAGACTCCTACCCCAGATTCCTCCGTTCTGATCATTACAGAATCTTCCTGGATTCAGTCTCGGATAGAATTATGGGATAACGGACGTAACACGGAAAAAAAGACACTTGGTTCATCTTTTGGCTCCTTTAAGGACCTACACCGGGACGGTGGCGAGTACCGTGTGTTTGACGAGGACAGATCTAATCTTAGACCTGGATTGTTTCAATACTGTGGACTTGCAGACCTTTAAAACTGGTCACTTCTTGTCTTGTCTTGTCTCGACTGGCTTCCACTGTCTACGTCTGCTGCCAACACTACGGTTAAAGAACAGCTGTATTTGGAGTTCAGTCAGTGAAACTACAGTACGGCGGAAACAGCACCGGCTGTAGGGAAGCCCCCCATGGTTATCTCCGAACTGTAACACTGATGAAAGCAAAATGAGCAGATAAAGATCATAAATGTAAACGTTTTATCCTTTATTTGATGCTTTGGCTACTACAGTGAAGGTTTGGGCACCTTAGATGGAGCTCTTGATGCCACTTTACCTGAGAAATGATAAAATATATTGGAAAAAGTATGTGGACAGCCTTTTATATTGTTGAGTTCAGGTGTTTTAGCCACGCCACTGCAAACACATGTATAGAATCAGCTATAGAAAATAAACTATATGCTTCCAGCTTTGTGCACAAAGCATTTACATTTTCGGCAACTTACAGTACTGTGCCAGAATACTGTCTAAGCATTTGAGGGTTAAGGGCCTTGCTCAAGAGCCCTGGCAGTGGTGGGGCTTGAACCAGTGATCACTAGTCCATCACTAGCTGTTATGTCAAACTTTAGGTGGACCTGCACAGAGTCCTAACTTCAACCCAACTCAACACCTTTGGGATGAAGTGGAATGGTCATTCAGAGGCCGGGCCTTAATCTTGACCCCACAAACGCTTTTCTGGCTGAATAGGCTCAAATACATACAGGCACATTTACATTTTAGGCATTTAGCAGACGCTTTTATCCAAAGCGAGTATACTGTCTAAGGCCCTGCTTAAGGGCCTAACAGTGGCAACCTGGCAGTGGAGGGGCTTGAACCAGCTACCTTTTGATTACTAGTCCAGTACCTTAACCACTAGGCTACAACTGCCTTTCCGGAATAGTGGGAGCTGTTTGAGCCACGGTTGTCTGCAGATAAATCTTTATTTTATTATATATTAATGGTGTAGTTTTGGAGTCGGATGTCCAGACAGGTCACGGTCAGGTGTCCACATGCTTTACAGGTATAGAGGTCTTTGAGTAATGCATTGTTTTACCTAAATTTCATCATTAGAAATGCTACAGAAATCATTTGTTTGTAAATATTGTGTATTGTATATAAATGTAATATACTGTTGTTATTTTCTTTTTTCTTTAAATTATGACTTCTTATAGCACCTTATAGTGATAAACACCTTATACTGGGTATTTCACTGGTTGAAATGGACCCATACTTCAATGCTGCCCTGTATTAAATAAATTAATGTTAAAACTTTAAAAAGTACTAATTATTTGTAAGTCTACCTTCTTGTAAGTTCCAAACAGTCAGATCAGTCCGTGTCGGGGAGTTTTGATGGATGGTTTGATTTAGTGCTGATAAGCCATCAATCAAAATGCACGATGAGGCGACTTTGGACATCCCCTAAATTTACTGAATCGAAACTCTGACAACCACAACCGAGCCCGGTCGTCTGTCATCACTTCCCTGTCAGTGTTGAGTCAGGAGATGCCAACCTGGCAAAACAATCACAAACAAAAAGCTTTCTAGATTAGGTTTGGTGGGTCAACTGATGATCGGGGTCATGGGGATCTTTGTTTAGTTCTTTCTTCAAGGTTCTAAGGCACTTTGATGACATTAGACTTTACAAAAACATACCAGTAGAAGGATTAGAGCAATGGTCAATGTGATCAAAGTGCAGCAAATATTAATGTAAAATGTTCATTATTTATGCTTTTTAAATCCAGAATTGTTGATAAGAGCACTAATCAACATTGGAAAATGCAACACAATTAAATATAAGTGTATGTATTAGTTCCAGACTCATGAATCGGGTCTAAATGAGGTTGACACTAAGACTGGCGCAACACGTTTAATATGAGTGAGCAAGTAGGCGGCTAAATGTGTCACAAGGCAGATAAGACGATAAAACTTTAATTTCTTGAGTCACAGACCCTGAGTTCCGACACCCGACCAAGATGCCAATCGAGGTCACATTTATGTGGTTTCAAAAACAAAAACCCCGAGATCAAGGCAACAGTTCAACTCAGACTGGTACAACTGCTTTAAATAATCGCCCGGTCACATGAGTAATGAGGAAAATGTACACAAATAATCCTAGAAATAATAATTACTAGAAAATTTTAAAAGTAGAGTTAATTAAAATATAAAAATAAAATACAAAAATGCAAAGTGTACAATATGAGGGGTAAAAAGTATAAGCATGTGGCGAGTGCAACATAATGCTGTGTTGAAGGTTTGCTGGCACCAAGATGTCAGCAGCAGATCCTGTAACTCCTGTAAGTTGTGACGTGGGGCCTCCATGGATCGGACTTGTTTGTCCAGCACGTCCCACAGATGCTAGATTGGATTGAGATCTGGGGAATTTGGAGACCAAGTCAACACCTCAAACCCGTTGTTGTGCTCCTCAAACCGTTCCTGAAGCATTTTTGCTTTGTGGCAGGGCGCATCATCCTGCTGAAAGAGGCCACAGCTATCAGGGAATAGCGTTTCCATGAAAGGGTGAACATGGTCTGCAACAATGCTTAGGTAGGTGGTACGTGTCCCAGTAACATCCACATGGATGACAGGACCCAAGGTTTCCCAGCAGAACGTTGCCCAAAGCATCACACTGCCTCCGCCGGCTTGCCTTCCTCCCACAGTGCATTTTGGTGCCATTTGTTCCCCAGGTAAGTGACGCACACGCACCCGGCCATCCACGTGATGTAAAAGAAAATGTGATTCATCAGACCAGGCCACCTTCTTCCACTGCTCCGTGGTCCAGCTCCGATGCTCACATGCCCATTGTTGGCGCTTTCGGCGTTGGACAGGGGTCAGCATGGGCACTCTGACTGGTTTGCAGCTGTGCAGCTCCATATGCAACAAACTATGATACACTGTGTATTCTGACACCTTTCTATCAGAAAGCATGAACTTCTTCAGCAGTTTGAGCTACAGTAGCTCGTCGGTTGGATCGTACCACACTGGTCAGCCTTCGCTCCCCACGTGCATCAATGAGCCTTGGCCGCCCATGACTCTGTCGCCGGTTTACCACTGTTCTTTTTTTGGACCACTTTTGATAGATACTGACCACTGCAGACCGGGATCACCCCACAAGAGCTGCAGTTTTGGAGATGCTCTGACCCAGTCGTCTAGCCATCATGATTTGGTCCTTGTCAAACTCACTCAGATCCTCACGCTCGACCATTTTTCCTGCTTCAAACATCAACGCTGAGGATAAAATGTTCACTTGCTGCCTAATATATCCCACCCACTAACAGGTGCCGTGATGAAGAGATAATCAGTGTTATTCACATCACATGTCAGTGGTCATGATGTTATGCCTGGTCGGTGTATATACACATATACTCACATATAGGGGTGTCCAGTTGGTGTAGCGTGATATTCCGCTATCACACCAGCACTGGGATTCTGGGCTCCTTTGTCCAAATCTCAGCTCTGCTACCGGTCAGCTGGGCGCCCATAACAGGCAAGTGCATACAGCAGACAAAATTGGCCTCTAATCTGATGGGTAGTTAAAGACCACAGTTGTCTAGGGCACAAAACTGTGAGTGTGTGTCAGGCGAATATACACCCTCACATACAGTATAAAAACATATAAATATCCATAAGTCTACATGTATAAAAGTATTGAATGCATACAGAATATTCAGCTCAGACTCTTTTCTGAGTTTTAATTTCGCAGGATCGTGTCGTGATGAAGACGTGTGAAAGGAGGTCATGAGAACGTACAGCAGATCTGAAACCATCTAAGAAAGTTTCACTCTGTGATAAGGGGACTTTCATGATGAGTGCTGGTTGTTCCTGCGTCTTTGTTCACACTCATTCACAAGACTTGTTATCAGAATCTGCCGGAGGAGTCAGTAATTACGTCATTAATTAATTACGATAAGATAAGAAATCTTTGTTACTGGACAAGTACAATGAGATGATGTTGGAAGCCTGTAGATGCTTACATAGGTAGATTGTATAAAAGGTAAAACAAATGACACTTAAGGTACAAAATCTAGCAAAATATGAATTAATAATACAATCAAAGTGTCCATTAGAGTAATAAAGTGTCTGGTGCCGGGATTAATGTAAAAATATTGCACAGAACAGTTATTTAACAGTGATATATACAGTGTATCACAAAAGTGAGTACACCCCTCACATTTCTGCAAATATTTCATTATATCTTTTCATGGGACAACACTATAGACATGAAACTTGGATATAACTTAGAGTAGTCAGTGTACAGCTTGTATAGCAGTGTAGTCTTCTGAAAATAACTCAACACACAGCCATTAATGTCTAAATAGCTGGCAACATAAGTGAGTACACCCCACAGTGAACATGTCCAAATTGTGCCCAAATGTGTCGTTGTCCCTCCCTGGTGTCATGTGTCAAGGTCCCAGGTGTAAATGGGGAGCAGGGCTGTTAAATTTGGTGTTTTGGGTACAATTCTCTCATACTGGCCACTGGATATTCAACATGGCACCTCATGGCAAAGAACTCTCTGAGGATGTGAGAAATAGAATTGTTGCTCTCCACAAAGATGGCCTGGGCTATAAGAAGATTGCTAACACCCTGAAACTGAGCTACAGCATGGTGGCCAAGGTCATACAGCGGTTTTCCAGGACAGGTTCCACTCGGAACAGGCTTCGCCAGGGTCGACCAAAGAAGTTGAGTCCACGTGTTCGGCATCATATCCAGAGGTTGGCTTTAAAAAATAGACACATGAGTGCTGCCAGCATTGCTGCAGAGGTTGAAGACGTGGGAGGTCAGCCTGTCAGTGCTCAGACCATACGCCACACACTGCATCAACTCGGTCTGCATGGTCGTCATCCCAGAAGGAAGCTGACGCACAAGAAAGCCAGCAAACAGTTTGCTGAAAACAAGCAGTCCAAGAACATGGATTACTGGAATGCCCTGTGGTCTGACGAGACCAAGATAAACTTGTTTGGCTCAGATGGTGTCCAGCATGTGTGGCGGCGCCCTGGTGAGAAGTACCAAGACAACTGTATCTTGCCTACAGTCAAGCATGGTGGTGGTAGCATCATGGTCTTGGGCTGCATGAGTGTTGCTGGCACTGGGGAGCTGCAGTTCATTGAGGGAAACATGAATTCCAACATTTACTGTGACATTCTGAAACAGAGCATGATCCCCTCCCTTCGAAAACTGGGCCTCATGGCAGTTTTCCAACAGGATAACGACCCCAAACACAACCTCCAAGATGACAACTGCCTTGCTGAGGAAGCTGAAGGTAAAGGTGATGGACTAAACCCAATTGAGCACCTGTGGCGCATCCTCAAGTGGAAGGTGGAGGAGTTCAAGGTGTCTAACATCCACCAGCTCCGTGATGTCATCATGGAGGAGTGGAAGAGGATTCCAGTAGCAACCTGTGCAGCTCTGGTGAATTCCATGCCCAGGAGGGTTAAGGCAGTGCTGGATAATAATGGTGGTCACACAAAATATTGACACTTTGGGCACAATTTGGACATGTTCACTGTGGGGTGTACTCACTTATGTTGCCAGCTATTTAGACATTGAGATGATGTTGGAAGCCTGTAGATGCTTACATAGGTAGATTGTATAAAAGGTAAAACAAATGACACTTAAGGTACAAAATCTAGCAAAATATGAATTAATAATACAATCAAAGTGTCCATTAGAGTAATAAAGTGTCTGGTGCCGGGATTAATGTAAAAATATTGCACAGAACAGTTATTTAACAGTGATATATACAGTGTATCACAAAAGTGAGTACACCCCTCACATTTCTGCAAATATTTCATTATATCTTTTCATGGGACAACACTATAGACATGAAACTTGGATATAACTTAGAGTAGTCAGTGTACAGCTTGTATAGCAGTGTAGTCTTCTGAAAATAACTCAACACACAGCCATTAATGTCTAAATAGCTGGCAACATAAGTGAGTACACCCCACAGTGAACATGTCCAAATTGTGCCCAAATGTGTCGTTGTCCCTCCCTGGTGTCATGTGTCAAGGTCCCAGGTGTAAATGGGGAGCAGGGCTGTTAAATTTGGTGTTTTGGGTACAATTCTCTCATACTGGCCACTGGATATTCAACATGGCACCTCATGGCAAAGAACTCTCTGAGGATGTGAGAAATAGAATTGTTGCTCTCCACAAAGATGGCCTGGGCTATAAGAAGATTGCTAACACCCTGAAACTGAGCTACAGCATGGTGGCCAAGGTCATACAGCGGTTTTCCAGGACAGGTTCCACTCGGAACAGGCTTCGCCAGGGTCGACCAAAGAAGTTGAGTCCACGTGTTCGGCATCATATCCAGAGGTTGGCTTTAAAAAATAGACACATGAGTGCTGCCAGCATTGCTGCAGAGGTTGAAGACGTGGGAGGTCAGCCTGTCAGTGCTCAGACCATACGCCACACACTGCATCAACTCGGTCTGCATGGTCGTCATCCCAGAAGGAAGCTGACGCACAAGAAAGCCAGCAAACAGTTTGCTGAAAACAAGCAGTCCAAGAACATGGATTACTGGAATGCCCTGTGGTCTGACGAGACCAAGATAAACTTGTTTGGCTCAGATGGTGTCCAGCATGTGTGGCGGCGCCCTGGTGAGAAGTACCAAGACAACTGTATCTTGCCTACAGTCAAGCATGGTGGTGGTAGCATCATGGTCTTGGGCTGCATGAGTGTTGCTGGCACTGGGGAGCTGCAGTTCATTGAGGGAAACATGAATTCCAACATTTACTGTGACATTCTGAAACAGAGCATGATCCCCTCCCTTCGAAAACTGGGCCTCATGGCAGTTTTCCAACAGGATAACGACCCCAAACACAACCTCCAAGATGACAACTGCCTTGCTGAGGAAGCTGAAGGTAAAGGTGATGGACTAAACCCAATTGAGCACCTGTGGCGCATCCTCAAGTGGAAGGTGGAGGAGTTCAAGGTGTCTAACATCCACCAGCTCCGTGATGTCATCATGGAGGAGTGGAAGAGGATTCCAGTAGCAACCTGTGCAGCTCTGGTGAATTCCATGCCCAGGAGGGTTAAGGCAGTGCTGGATAATAATGGTGGTCACACAAAATATTGACACTTTGGGCACAATTTGGACATGTTCACTGTGGGGTGTACTCACTTATGTTGCCAGCTATTTAGACATTAATGGCTGTGTGTTGAGTTATTTTCAGAAGACAGTAAATCTACACTGCTATACAAGTTGTACACTGACTACTCTAAGTTATATCCAAGTTTCATGTCTATAGTGTTGTCCCATGAAAAGATATAATAAAATATTTGCAGAAATGTGAGGGGTGTACTCACTTTTGTGATACACTGTATATATACGTATATATTGCAAGTGTGTGTGAGGGAGTGGCATCGAGTTTTAAAGACATTGAGTTTCAAGGTATTTTTTCCCATAAGGATGTATGAGAAACATGTTAATGTAAAATAATGAGGATGTTTTTGACACGTACACACTAAAAATAACACATATATAATATAAAAGCTGCACTTTAGCTTTACTTAATGGTGCTTCTTAATGGTGGAGATGCTTGATCTTGGAATACTGTATTCCGTTCAGTACCGGCACATTCACATGAGACTGTGCTGCTGTGCTGTTTTTTACTATGGAGTGTGACGCTGCACAAAGCTTAACATGACTTATCGTACTAAAACAACAAGCAAGGAATTTCATTAGTGGAGAGAACTTTAAGAGAAGTTTAGTGCTCCTGTCTCCTTCTTTTAGTACATTAAACCAGCGGCCCCCAACCTTTTTTGCACCACGGACCGGTTTCATATAAGATATAATTTCACGGACGGGCGAGGGTGGGAGGATTTAAAATAGAATAATTATACTGTATACAAATTAGCTTTTTCCGCTGCAACGAGACGCTGCCTCCACCTGGGGGTGATATGAGACGATGAACATCAACGTGTTGGAAATAGAAGCAGTGTTTTCATTGCTGATGTAGTGTCTCTAATTATTTAATCTTTCTGTGCGACCCAGTAATAAATGCCCCACGGACCGGTACTGTTCTACTGTTAAGTGTTTTAGACGCTCAGAAAAGCTGATTCTGATTCTTACAATTTCTCAGAAGCTCGAGCGGTAACACAAGTTTAAAAGTGAAACAGGGAGGAAAATCCAGATAAACACAGATACACGTAGAGCTTTTAGACTGGATCTGATGCTTATTCCACACCAATGCAGATTTGTCTCATATTTGCACTTTGATGACGTTTTACCGATCAAGCCGAGCGCTGAACAAAGCGGCTGTCACAGACAGGTCAAGTTTAAGGGTACAAATTTCTCAACAAAGGGCGTCAAGTTTCAAGGATTTCGTGTTTAGGGGGCGTTGAGTTACAAGGTACCACTGTATTATATACTGTATAAACAAAGGCAGTGGAATTGATTGTGCATATCATAGACATATGTGACTGAAATCTGTTATTATGAAACCTAATTAATATGCAATTCGGTAATCGTATTCCAGCACAGGCCTGTATGAGACGAGGTGCTCCCCCCTCAGTCGCCCCCTCAAACACCTCTCCTGTTGCTATTTCATTAAGGTATTGGTGAACTTCTTTAGCATCATTGTGTCATTTATCACCGTTTGCCCATTGAGTTTATTAAGGTGACCGCTGGAAAGTATAGTTAGGCTTTCCATAACATTCAGAAGGTGGATTGGTTATCTACATCAACCCTACACTGTAACAAATTTCTGTAGTTTTTACAGTATTACTACTGTAAAATGATAAAATTCTTACTGTAGAACCTGTACACAGCATTTTACTGTAGATCTGCAAAGGATCATGGTCAAGATTCAGTGGTGGGCGAATTCTACAGTAAGCATATTTCTGCTGTGAATCACAATATGGTAAGTTTAAGCGGGATTTTTCTTTTTCTGTCAGTTTAAACAATAATCCGTCTTTGGTAATAGTACAGTTTGCATTATATCTAACACAAATATTAGGGTTTTTTTTATCACTCAGACAGAAAGACATATTTATATCATCAGTAACAGGTACAGAAATTAGAATTACTTGATAATAGTCACCTACTCTTTTAAAACGCTATTAAGACAGAAAGCAAGCTAGCTCGCTAAACATAGAACTAATCGGCCAGTTGATAAACAACTAGCTAATGGTCTAGCCAAAAGTGATACACTAGAGAGCCAGCATGCATAACATTACCAAAACAGGTAAGAATTTTAAACAGCACGTTTTTAATAGTAGAATGTGTTTATTAATGTAATATCTCTAATGGGAGGTTAGGAATTAACAAAACTGTCATAGTCTCCAGTCTTGTATATAAATTTCTACAGCAGTAACAGTAATTCCTTGTTTTATCTACAGTGCAGGAAAGAAAACTTTAGCCCAAGATGTGGATTCCAGCAAATGTAAAACAAAGCACTTACACATTTTTATAGTTTTGTTCAGAACAGCAGTGTTTACAAAAATATGAATTTATTTATTTAATTATCTATGTATTTTCAAAAACATGTTTTAAAATGTTGAAATTCAATAAATGATTTTTTGTTACAAAGTGTCTTAATTTTTACAGTGTATAGTTATTTTTCGAATATTATTTTGGTGTTAAATGCTGTAATGCCTTTAAAGTAGTCTGATATTTGCTGTAATTAAAAGACTGCATTACTGTGATAACAATTACAGTAAAGTGATTACTGCTGTAATAGGTTACAGTAATGTGAAATTACTGTAATAAGAGCTACAGTACTGTGATTATTACTGTAATAAATATTACAGTACTTTATAGTTACTGTAATTAAATTTGCAGTATGTGTACTGTAAAATTTATTACAGCAACTTACCGGCTAATTGCTGCCAGCAAGTTACTGTACATTTCACAGTCTCCTTTTTACAGTGTAGATATAAACTGATGCGCTTGTGGGGCTGTGCAAAGGATTGCCACCCTGACCAGTGTTGGTCATTCTACTGTATTTTCAAACCATAGGCGTCTCCAATTTTCTAGAAAGGTTTTAACTTCACCAGGAATTAAAATTCATTCAGTGTAAAGAGCAACTCTCAAAGAGAGGCAAACGCTCCTGCTGTGCGCTTATAATTAATTTTCTATTTTATGTGGGTGCTCAGTGGGGGTGTTGGCAGTGTTTATTTTTTTATTAAAAGCCAACTAAACACTAAACACAAAATATATTAAAGAGCAAACTGTACAGGAACTTTGAGACACACTGAACTAGGGAACATGGAAGCACTTACAATGAACAATGCACAATCAAAAACAAAGTCATAAATAAAAGTAAACAAAATGAACACATGTAGCATCTAAATAACAACAAAAAAAGCTTTTTCCCTCCATGGTTTAACCTCTTGACTCAGCTTGACCACCATAATCATGGTTGTAACTCTGCTCATTTGTAGCAGTCATCTGTGGCCTTTCGATTTGCATAGTTCTGTTCTGCATAGTTCCATTTACATGTATGTTTACATATTTTCATATGCCAGACATTTCTTCTTTCCAAAACAATACACCGGCACCATTCAAGTAGGACTGTGCGTCCATGACCTCATGAGAAGCAATAACATCAAACAGTGCAGAACAGCATGATGTGGTTTTACGTTTGACTCCAATTTTCTTCTTATTATTATTTTTTACTGCCTAGTGATGACAGGGACTTCAGGTGCTAGAACCAGTGCAGATTCTATTCTTTCATGCAGCTGAAGTCTGGTTTAAGTCTGGGCTTTGACTGGGCCACCCAAGGACTTTCAAAATTCTGCCTTAAATCCACTTCAGTGTTGTTTTGGCGGTATGCTTTTGGTCATTGATTTAAGTCAACCTTCTTCAAGGATAATCCTGTATTCCTTACAATATCTGGTCCTACTTCCAGGAAGCACCACCATAGCATGAAACCACGACCATGTTTCACCACAGGGATGGTTTCTTTCTTTCTTTATTAGGATTTTAACGTCATGTTTTACACTTTTGGTTACATTCATGACAGGAACGGTAGTTACTCATTACACAAGGTTCATCAGTTCACACAAGGTTGTATCGAACACAGTCATGGACAATTTAGTGTCTCTAATTCACCTCACTTGCATGTCTTTGAACTGTGGGAGGAAACCCGGAGCACCCGGAGAAAACCCACGCATACACGGAGAGAACATGCAAATTCCACACAGAAAGGACCCGGACCGCCACACCTGTGGATCGAACCCAGGACCTTCTTGCTGTGAGGCAACAGTGCTACCCACTTAGCCACCGTGCCACCCTCCACAGGGATGGTATTAGCCAGGCAGTATGAGCCAGAGAATCTTTTTTTCTTATGTTATTAAGAGTGGCTTCAGTCTGCCATAAATATGTTTTCTTCAAGGATGTTCCCCTTGTCCCTGCCTCTGAGAAGCACCCCGATAGCATGATGCTGCCACCACCATGACGTCCACAGACGAGCTTTATATCATCATGTGTGTAATCCTATGTTGTGTAAAGGAAGCCAGTGCTTCTGCATTTCTCAAGGTTTTTTTTGGCTCTTGGATTATATCCAACCATCCACTTACTATGACAGGACAGTTAGGGTTTGTTCCCCAAATTTGGCAAAGTGACTGCTTTTATATTATTTGTGTAGGTGCCGTCAAACTATCCCTATTTATATAGGCATCTCTACATTCTCTACAGTATTAAAATGAATAATTTACAATTGACACTTAGTGCATCGGTTTACAGACCTCCAAGCAACATAAAACATTCAACAGAGTTCCAACGAAGCCTAACAGTATGTGCCCGAACTGTGCATCCGTGGAAATAAAGGTTAACCATTTCTTTTTAAAGGGAAATACAATAACGGCAGAACATGTCAAGCATAGGCTAATTGCATCAGCAAAGAGGAAGAGTGCTTGCAGGTGGAAGTTTACAGACAAAACAAAATGGAAATGTAATACTAGCTACCGAATGCACCGAACATTCCACAAAATGTCACAGAAATACCCACGGAAATAAAGGAGACCCTCTGTGACGCAGTCTGAACAGAAACTGTACATCACGTTCCACAAATAAGGACAATCCCTTTTAAACGGAGTAGCACTGTCGCCTCACAGCAAAAAGGTCCTGGGTTTGATTCCCAGGTAGAGCAGTCCAGGTCCTTTCTGTTTGGAGTTTGCATGTTCTCCTTGTGTCCGTGTGGGTTTCCTCCGGGAGCTCCGGTTTCCTCCAATAGTCCAAGAACGAGCAAGTGAGGTGAACTGGAGATACAAAATTGTCCATGACTGTGTTTCAAATTAAAAACTTGAACTCATGTAAACATAAATGACCTGTGCTGTAATTAATGTAACCAAAGTGTGTAAAACATGACGTTAAAATCCTAATAATATAAATAAATAAACCTTTTAAACACCACATAAAAACTTACACATGGGGACAATTTAGTGTAAACACTCCACCTAGTGGCATGTTCTGGAGGAAACATACATCGACACGGTGAACAAGGCATCTCCTTACAGTCAGTGACTCAAGACTAAAGCAGAGGTTTAAACCCTGGAGCCTGGAGCTGTGCAGCACACATTACCTTCTCCTATACTTAGATTTATTTATAAATGCTTTATTAAATTCAGGTCACTATGCTTTCACTTGAAATTTGTACAAAGGATATGGATTTACAGGCAGTGAGGCAGATAAAATGTTTAGTCTATAGAATTATATGAATTATTTAACACTGAAGTCTGCAAGAGCTGCCAACAGGGAGAAATATGAGATTTTATTGGTTTTATACAGAAATACAGAAAAAGAAAGCAATGACTGGACATCTAATCCTAAAGAAAGAAAGAAAGAAAGAAAGAAAGAAAGAAAGAAAGAAAGAAAGAAAGAAAGAAAGAAAGAAAGAAAGAAAGAAAGAAAGAAAGAAAGAAAGAAAGAAAGAAAGAAAGAAAGAAAGAAAGAAAGAAAGAAAGAAAGAAAGAAAGAAAGAAAGAAAGAAAGAAAGAAAGAAAGAAACACACACACACACACAGTTGAAACGAAATGCTTTGAATATGGTAACAAGGGATTACAAGTGCATTTTCTTCTCTGGGTGCCACACCAAATGTATTCAGGACTCAAACTAAACTCAAACTGCATATTTGCTTATTCACAAGACAGATTTTATAACTAGTGAAATTAAATGTATTTCTTGTTTCTTAAAGCATTAAATCGATTTCTCGTCACACCAGAATGAAAGTAATTGATACACATCTTCTACAGCCGTATCATCTTATAAAGGTTCACTATAAGTCCCGAAATCAAGCATTTCGAGTGATGTACTCAGGTTCAGACTGCTTTATTCCAGTAGTTTTCCTCACATTGCGTGACATTAAAGCTGCAGTAAGCTGTTCAGGATATGGATTTGGCGACCCCTCTGGCAGAATCACGTTACTGCAGGCAACACATGGAAGAACATCTTGTACCAAGTTCATTGTTTGTTTATTAGGATTTTAACGTCATGTTTTACACTTCGGTTACATTCATGACAGAAACGGTAGTTACTCATTACACAATATTCATCAGTTCACAAGGTTATATCAAACACAGTCATGGACAATTTTGTATCTCCAGTTCACCTCACTTGCACGTCTTTGGACTGTGGGAGGAAACTGGAGCACCCGGCGGAAACCCACGCAGACACGGGGAGAACATGCAAACTCCACACAGAAAGGGCCCGGACCGCCCCACCTGGGGATCGAACTCGGGACCTTCTTGCTGTGAGGCGACAGTACTACTCACTTAGCCACTGTGCCGCCCACCAAGTTCATTGTAGACACATTTTTCTTCCTCAGTCTGAGGGCTGCGCAGGGTAAATCAATCTACATTTTAGAAGGAAGTGTGTATATACAGCACAGTGCATACTGATAAGACAAAACATTATGACCACCCAGATAATTTGTTATCAGAGCAGCTCAAACCCTCCGATGCGAAGGGACCTGTGGCGTATTTACTACATTATCAGCAGGTCCATCCTGGTGCCATGTCTCCCCGGAGTAAGCAACACACACGTGCCTGGCTGGTTGTGTAAGCTTTATTCAAACTTTATTTCAAGTGACCCACGTTTGTCCATGATTTTTACCGCGACCCAGGCAACTCAAGCAATGCATCCAATTAAAATCTGCTTAATTAATAAAAAATGAGGCAATCTGGTCCCACTGTGGTTTACAAGGTGGAATGTAAAGCCTCCACAAGAGGTGTAGAAGTTTATTATTATTATTTTCTCTCCTTCGTCGCCTAATTCTGGTGCCCCAACCTTGGACAGGGTTTAACTCAGGAACTTTGCAGATATTAATATTAATAAATATTATTCCATCAATTTGAGCCACAGTAGCCCTTGTTTTGGCCTTCATTGTCCTGTGGCATCAATGATTCGGATGTCTTGTCAGTGGTTGGTGGTTTTGTCCCTGTCAGGACTTTGGGTGCGTGATGATATAAAACATGAGCAGCACTGCCCTCTAGTGGCCTTGTGTCATGTGGTTCGCTTGGCTGGCACCCTGTCGATGCGATGCCAACACCTACACCGCAATATTAAAAATATAAATGCTATTTTATATTAGAATTAAAGATCAACTGTACGTGTAAGATGATTTGGAAGTAAATCTGGAGTATCCGCCACACCCAAAACTGCACCCAAGTTACGTACGGATACTGTGACCAGATCAACCCCAGGTTCACGAATCCTTAGCGATGTGCAGCACCCACACCACTCTTTTCGATGAGCTGCAAGCCCAAGAGACAAAATCGTATCTCCAAAATAAACTTTAATGTTTAATATTTTATAAAGGTCAAAAGTATGTAGACACCACAACCATGGGCATTAACATGGAAAAGCCCCTTATGTTGCTTTAACAGCTTTCCGTGTTCTGGGAAGGCTTTCTGCAAGATTTTGGAGTGTGTCTGGACATTTTTGTCCTTTAGGTCAGCATAGCATTAATAAGGTGAGACATTAGTGTTTAAAGAAAAGATTTGGCTTACAACGGATGTTCCAATTCATCCCAAAGCTTTTCTGTAGGGTTGAGATAAAGACTCTCTGCCGGCCACTGGATGGATGGATGGATGGATGGATGGATGGATAGATGGATGGATAGATAGATAGATAGATAGATAGATAGATAGATAGATAGATAGATAGATAGATAGATAGATAGATAGATAGATAGATAGATAGATAGATAGATAGATAGATAGATAGATAGATAGATAGATAGATAGATAGATAGATAGATACTTTATTAATCCTAATGGAAATGGTTTTTCACTTCACAGTGTGTTTATGGCCCAATTTAGAAGCATTTTGTTGATTAAATTGATTGAATACAATTGTTAACTGACTAATTAGGGGGGTGTTGTCATCACATCTCATCTGTTTGACTATTATGGTGCACATTTATTATTAAAAAGACAGTATTCATGGAACATGGTCAACATATGAAAAAAGACAGAGCTCCGCTCATTACAGTCGTGTTTTTTCAATGGAAACTTCAATGGAACTTCCGGTAAAACTACCACGATGCTGACAGCAAATCAACAGCACTTATCATGACAGAACATGGTTGATTCCAGTCGATACATGGAATTGTGTGTAAAGCTACTCGCAGTCTGTTCTGGAAAAAATACTGATGGTCTCTCCGGATTTCAGCTGTAAATCCACTCGCTGAAGCTGCCACCTGGTGATAAAATTCCAGGAAAGGGAGGCGTTATTGGAAGCAGCATTTTCCACAAACATGGTCATTTAATGCAAAAATATAATCATAAAGCATGAGAACATTCCAAGAACTGAGCTGTACGGCTAAGAGTCTTTTTAAAACATCCATCTGTGTCCGTCCGGTAGAACCTTCTGTCCAGAGTACATTTACATTTTCAAGATTTAGCAGACACTTTCATCCAAACAGATTATCACTGAATGCAATTTGAGAGCCTTGCTCAGGTGCCCAACAGTGGCAACTTGGCAGTGGTGGGTCTGGAAGCAGCAACCTTCAGATTACTAGTCACCTACTACAGTAGTACCTTAACAGCTGAGCTACCACTGCTCTAGCATAGAACCTTAAATACTAAGCAGCCGTTCTACACGAGACTGACACACGCTCCCTCGGACACGTGTGCTGTACTGACTGCATCTTTTCACCTGCACGAGGCGAGTTCATATGCGGATCACCATTGTGTACGGAGAGCCACACCCTGATCGATGCATTATCCCTCGACTCAGTGCAGGCACCATCAATCGGCCAGCAGAGGTCGTAATTGCATCAGTTATGAGGAATCCCCGTCCCCAGCCAATCGTTGTTCATGTAGGTGCCCAGCCTGCCGGTAGCAGAGCTGAGTTTTGAACTGACGAGTTTGAAATGTCAGCTCTGGGGTGCTAGGTTGTTTTACCACTGCGCCATCTGAGCTTGCCAGGACTAGGTATCTTTTAACAAATGGGATAGAACGATTATTAATTTTGGTCTCAGTGGTGCTCACCGGCCTGGCCAAACGAAAACTGACCTTGTCTGAGAGCTGAGAAGAGCTCATGAGACTCTGTATGTGGTACGGTGAGAATTCGCTGCTGGCTGGCTTAAAGAAGCAGCCGGCGGTGGTGGGTAAACGGCCGAGGCTCTTCCTGCATTCGGCTGCTGCGGGAAGCAGAGGAACTGTAACAGGGAATTGGAAGAAAAAGGGGGAAGATGCAGGGATGATTTTTACATACACACTGTGTGTAACCCCCCGTGACCTGCAGGTAACTGATGGTTTGTTTAGGGTTCAGTCATGCTCATTCTTCTTGTGTCTGCAGGTCTATCAACGTGTCCTGTTTTCTTTATTAGTTCTGTGAGCATTCATGAACCTGAATAGAGCTGTTATGTAAATCATTACTGTTGTTTTTTGGGTGCTTGAAGGATTTGCAACTGAAATTACGCAGGAACAAACCTGTTCATAACGGCGTCTCTAGTGGAGGTTGAGTACAGGTAGCCTCCGGTCTTCATTCCAGTCACCGGGATTTTCAGCTACAGATCAAGCAGAAAACGTGAGGGTTTTTTTTTTTCAATTAAGCCCCTGAATGCCTCACAGAAATAAATAAAAGAAGCAAATATTAAAGTTTTCTAATCAGAGAGAAAACAGAACAGAAGAAACTTAATTGTGCCCATTATTTCATGGTTGAGGCATTCTTTTATTAACTCCTCTGTTCATGACACCCTATAATAGTGGTCTTCATTAATCCAATGATTAATTTATTTATTGTCATGTTTTACATCCACTTTATCCCAGTCAGAGTCACGGTCTGGTTTCCCTGGAATCACTGGGTGCATTTCAGTAACACATCCTGGACAAAACGCCAATCCATCAGTGGGCCTTGATCACCCCCCCTGGACACAGCCAATTAATAAAAAAAAAAAAACACAAATACAGTACATAAACCCGGACCTGAGCAGCGCTGTGATCCACACGGTTGTGTCTGTCAGTCAGGTGGATGTTGTGGATCTTCAGCGGTGGAGCTCCCAGGCTGGCCATCGCCGTGGAGTGATCGTTCAGCTGCTCAATGGCCAGACGATAATATTCTGATTTGGCGAAGTTTTCTATACAAGGCAGATGGAATAAACAAATAAAATTACAAAATAAAAGCATCTTTTAAGTCATAATTGATCTGGAGTTGGTCGAGGCTCTTTTATTGTGTAAGTAAAACATTTTTGTGATTTTTTACTGCTATTTTTTTTATACTGCTGCTACTACCTCTGTTGGAGAGATGCCATACACAATTTCACTGTACTTGTGTATAGTGACAATACAGATTCTATTCTATTCTACACCGACTAGGCATAACATTATGACCACTGATGGGTGAAGTGAATAACACTGATTATTTTTTCATCACGGCACCTGTTAGTGGGTGGGATATATAAGGCAACAAGTGAACGTTCTATCCTCAAAGTTGATGTAAGAAGCGAGTTTGACGAGGACCAAACTGTGATGGCTAGACGACTGGGTCAGAGCATCTCCAAAACCCAGCTTTTGTGGTGTGTTCCCGGTCTGCAGTGGTCAGTATCTATCAAAAGTGGTCCAAGAAGGGAACAGTGGTAAACTGGCGACAGGGTCATGGGCGCACATGGGGAGAGAAGGCTGGCCAGTGTGGTCCGATCCAACAGACGAGCTACTGTAGCTCAAATTGCTGAAGAAGTTCATGCTGGTTCTGATAGAAAGGAGTCAGAATACACAGTGCATCACAGTTTGCGTATGGGGCAGCATAGCCGCAGACCAGTCAGTTACTAAAGTGGTCATCATGTTATGCTTGATCGGTATATAATGATTATTAATGATCAGTTAAATATAAATAGCCGATAACAAATGACAATCATCTGGGTCCAAGCACCAATTTGGGCTGATCTATTTTCTTCTAATAAGCAATAAATTTGATGTATGAACATTTTATGAGGAGTATAAATTTACAGGGGCATTTACCTGCTACAGGAACTGGATTGGCTGCTGTCAGCTTAATATTAATAATAATTTATAATAATAATAATAATTTGTCTCACAAAGCTCTCCATAATCAGGCCCCATCCTACCTCACCGACCTGCTCCATCAGCACATTCCCTCCCGTAGCCTTCGCTCTTCTGAGGCTAACCTACTGTCCATACCCTCTAGGACCAAGCACCGGACCTGGGGTGACAGGGCCTTTTCCATAGCTGCTCCATCTTTATGGAATGCTCTCCCCAAACACCTACGAGATTGTCCTGACCTGTCCAAATTCAAGTCACTTCTCAAAACTCATCTATTCAGAGTGGCATTTAACTTGTAACAACACAAAATAAATGCTTTTATTTTTGCTATTCTTTTTAATAGTTTTTATACTTAGATCACGACAGAAATGTGAAGTCCTAGATCCTAAAACTTGTAAAGTTTTCAGTTTCCTGATTGCATGTAAATCTGTCCTGTTTCTGTCTAATTTTAAGAAATTGTTCTATATTTGTTGTTCTCTCTCATAATTTAGCTAATTTTTAATGAACTGTCTTATGCTGCTCTCTTTGTTTTTATCTTAATTATTCTTGATGTTGATGTACTATTTTGATTTTGTACTATGATTTGTATGGTGTATGTACGTATTTGTTTTGATTATTTGTCTTATGTAAAGCGTCTTTGAGTATCTTGAAAAGCGCTATATAAATAAAATGTATTATTATTATTAATTTATTGGATATTGATTACTATATTACTATAAAGCGTAGACTTAATTTTAAAATTCAACATCAAACCATGAATTTAATTTAATTATCTTGCCTAATTAATTCATATTTTTCCGATATAAATAAAAGTGTCATAATACACTATATGGACAAAAGTATTAGGACACGTCTAATTATTAGATAATCTAGGATAAAAAGGAAACTACATGTTTCCAGCAACTTTGCAGCAACAGTTTAGGGAAGGCCCTTTCCTGTTTCAGCTTGACTGTGCTCTATAATTTATTTATTTATTAGGATTTTAACGTAATGTTTTACACTTTGGTTACATTCATGACAGAAACGGAAGTTACTCACCACACAAGATTCACCAGTTCACAAGTTTTAATGTCAAACACAGTCATGGACAATTTTTTATCTTCAATTCACCTCACTTGCACATCTTTGGACTGTGGGAGGAAAACTGAGCTCCCGGAGGAAACCCACACAGACACGGGGAGAACATGCAACTCCACACAGAAAGAAGCCAGGTGCTAACAGTGCTACCCACCAAGCCCGACTCCAGCGTCCTGCACAGAGCCCTGACCTCAGCCCCACTCTACAGCTCTGGAATGAACCAGAACATCAACTGAGGCTTTCTTGACCGACAACAGTGCTCAACAATACAAATGTCGTCATCTTTTGACCGAATGGGCACAAATTCCCACTGCTGCTGCTCTAGCTGATAAGATCATAGAGGTCAGTCTATTTTAATAGCATTTGGTTTTGAAATGGGACGTCCAACAAGCTCATGGTCATATGTCCGAATACTTCAGTTTGCCGAGAGCTCTGACCTGGAAAAAAACCCAGAACCTCCTACAACTGAGCTCATTTGCCTGGCAAATTTCAGGGCCAAATCAAAAATTATGGCCAGCTACTTTTGCATAGTAAAAGTCGGTTGCCATATATAGCGCTGCTAAAGTGAGACTGACCAGATAAAACACCTTATATCTAACATTTTTATATCTGACAAATAAAAAATATCACCTGACCATGCGCTTGTTGGACATCCCATTCCAAAAGCAGACTGATGTGTAGTTGTCCCCCCTTGTTCTACACATCTGGGAAGGTTTTCCACTAAATTTTGGAGTGTATCTGTGGGATTTTGTGTCCACTCATTTTTAAAAAGCACATTTGTGAGGCACAAATGGACAAAAAAGGCATGAACCTTGATCCATGTGGGATGCGGGCTCTGTACGGGTTGTGCAAATTCTGTACGGCCCAGTGGAGCTCATCCAGACTGAACCTGTTGAACCACGTTTCTATGGAAGTCATGCTAGGACAGATAGAACAAGGGCCTTCCCTAAACTGTTAAGTACAGCAGCCTCCTTAGCTCAGTGGTTAAGGTACTGCACTTGTGACCAGCATGTCGCTGGTTCAAACCCCAAGCCAAGGCAACTCTACAGGACCCCAGAATTTACCCTTAACCCTGAATTGCTTGCAGTTGTAGGCCTACCTGGGTTGCAATGGGCATTCCAATTCATCCCAATGCTGTTTAATAGGGTTCACTAATACAGTCCTGCTGGAACATCATTTTTATATATAATTAATTTTATACACCTTTCAACTGTGGGTGTACCTAATTAAAAAGGGTGTCCGCATACTTTTGGCAATAAGCATTCACACCATATTTTAGTGGACGGAAGCGGTAGTTCATTTTTCATGCATTGCTTTGATTATTCAGCTTCATCACCCTGTCAGAACCACTCACTCTGCATGAGGTAGTACATCATGCCACATCCTCCACCGGTAACCACCGTGACGAATATGGTCATCTGCTGCAGGAGACTCGTAGAGCGGCTCATCCTGAACTTCAGGTTCTCTCAGTTACCCTGGTGTACGCAGAGAAGTAACGAACACCTTCGTTAACACATTTATAACTTGATTTCATTAAAAAAACTGGGGACAGATTTGATTTCTACACCTCTGTGTTAATTCATGTGCTGTAATGTCATTTAACTTTGTACCATGGTCTCCTAATTCCTTTCTAGTGATTATTGACTGTCGTCTGTGACTTCTCTGTGCACATATACACCTAAATAATAGCTGCTCTGTGGTGGTCCTGTGGGGGGTCCTGACCATTGAAGAACGGCATGAAAGGGGGCTAAAAAAAGTATGCAGAGAAACATATAGACTACAGTCAGTAATTGTAGAACTACACAGTGCTTCTATACGGTAAGTGGAGCTGATAAAATGGACAGTGAGTGTAGAAACAAGGAGGTGGTTTTAATGTTATGGCTGATCAGTGTATTTGGGGCTGGTTTGACCCCTTAGACGGAGCCAGACTTCAGGTCCCAGAGATCATCTGTACCAACAGGTGTCTGTAAGAAGCACAACTTACATGGAACAGTAGTCTGTTTGCCAAGGTCTGTTTGTTCAGATTTGTTCATATTGTCAAATGTCAACCAGGGAAAAAACAACAGGTCTGCTATAAAAAAAGAAGAAGGATGGAACACAAGAGGCACTGTCCACAGTCCACCAAGCTTTAAGAGTGTTATGCTCAAATCCAAAATTGAAGTTTGTTGGAAAATGGAAACATGTGGTGCTCAGCATTGATGTTTGAACAAGACGACCTGTCATGCAATTTTTTGTGCACAGTAATGCTCAAAATACAGGAAAGGACCTTTCTGAAACTGTTGCACCAAAGTTAAAAGCATGTCAGTCGTTTTATTTCATTGAATTCATAGACATGTAAACACTGGGTGGCTGAAACACCGGAACTTAAACATTAGTAGTCCACATACTTTTGGTCATATAGTCTGAAATGGTGCGTTCAATTTCACCTCGACTGTATTTTAAGTTAACTCGCTACCGAATTGTTAAATGACTGAAACTGCAAAGAAATTCAATTAGTACAAAGTTTTAGCTATGGCGTTAATACAGGACAGCTCTTATTTAAGTGTTTTTGTCCGTTTTTGCATAAATGTCGCGATTTTACCGACCTTGACTCTGAATTAAAACGCTTCACCGGGTATTACATGGTCGCTTCCATCTTTGTTTTGAACGCACCATCAGGCTTCCTGCTCATTTCGGTGAATGAAAATTTATTGTAAAAATAAGTTTTCGACCTAACGTTTTACAACCTTTTTAAAAGCCGTATTTACTAACAAGAAACATTTTTGATACACAAGGATGAATATTTTTCACTCTGTTATGATGGTGTAAAAACAATTAGGAAGGTTTAATAATGATTCATAAATACAATCTAGTTTTAACAGTTACATATTAGACTTTAGCACTGGCTTACATATCTAAGCACTGGATTCGTTATGCATTTTTAAATAAAATAAATACAAATTTTTAAAAATTCGAAAAAGATCAGGTTTGCCTACAAGCTTATGATAAATGTGCAATTAAAAATAAGTAAAATAAGTAAAATAATGGTAAACTACGGGAGCACGTGAACGTAGCATAAAGACTACCTCTGACTACAGAAAGACTTGGCACTTAATAAGACAAATTAAATTGAATTAAATTATTGCTAATTTGCTCAGAAAAAAATTACCATGATTAGACACAATAAACGCTGCGTATACACAAAGAATTTATGCTTATATTCCCATTCTATAACGTACTGTGTAGGACTGAGAATTGATTCAGTTAAGAGTCGATACTCTTACTCTGAAAGCTTTGGGAATCTAGAGGTCTGTAAAAGGTTTGATGTAACTTTAAAATAAAATGTAGATTAAATATACTATCGATTATAGTTAGTATATAATTGTTTATTTAATTCAAAATTTTTCTTGACATTTTGGAGAAGCGTATTTGCTTGTAACAAACAAAAATATAATTAACTTAATATGTCATTCTAAAACGTTTTTGGTCATTGTAAATCCGTTATTGTGAGTCGATTCTTAGAAGAATCGATACTCCGAGTCAGTATATTGAGGCAAAAGAGTCATGTCCAAGAGTCGATTCTATCCACGATTTTCCTGAACTTTGACCTTTCGCCGGTTTTTGACTTCGGGTTACAGTGTTTACGTTCTGAACGACAGAAGTAGTGGTCATTCGTAACTGTTTTTTTTTTTTAACAAACATGGCCAAAAGCGCTCGGTGGTTGAATAGTAAGTGTAGAGCAAGTGTCTATTTATGCATTTTGTTAGACGAGTGCACTTTGAAGTGTGTACCCTTATTCCCTCCTCTCGGTATGTTGTTGGAACGCGCCCTGCTCACTCGCATGTTCAAGCTGATGCTCCGAACAATAAAGCAGTTTTGTTTAAGTTAAAACTGAGTCCTTTCTTAATTCCTAGCACTCGACAGTAAGGACGTTTTAAGAAGCTGTGGTGACCGTGTTCTGACAGTGCTCCACGCTTACAGAGTGGGTAGATGACATGAGGTTATACATGAGCTATATTCATATAATGAACCATTTCGTCTTTTCCGAAGCTGTAGACGGTGAGGAGCTACAGAACTATAAAAGCACATAGAGGCACACAACTACCTATATAGCAACAGAATAGTGGAGACGGTGGGTTACTCGTGCATTGCAGGGTTAGGGAAGTTGTGGAAGGTTGGGATGAGCCTAGGAACATTCTAACTGCTGTGAAACACTTCTACAACAGTGTGTACTTATAGTGGATGTAAAGCAGGAGAGTGGAGATGAAGGGACAGAATAAAACGCGTTGCGTTGTTTAATTTACTAAAACAATGAACTGGGAACAGCAAACAGGGTAACGCTCTCTAAAATTTTGGACCATACAAAGTGAAACTGCATTATACGATATTATATATAATATTATTAATAAATAATAATGATTATATAATTAATATTATCATTATATTATTATGGAATGTAACACATAAGGCGCAGGGCACGGACAGTGTTTACAAATCCGCTGGTGTTTAAAGCTCGTACTTTCCAATAACAGCTTTAATTTCTCTGAGTTGTTGTGACACGTCGAGCCCGAGCTCATATTTAAACCATGCAGTTCTAACCAAAATAGTTTAATAATGTTGTAGTTAGTACTACAGCAAATCTAACGCGACCGGAAACGAAAAACCGGCAAACGGTTGGGTTGCCTGTTAAATCGTGGATACAAATTAAAAGTTTTGCATTGATAATGTAGTACAAAATAAAATAGTAATAACAAACGAATAATGATAAATAAATAATACAATTTATATTTTTAAAATATCATTAATTAACTTAATATGCCGTGATGAAACCTTTATCGTAAGTGGAAATCCTTTACTTTGAGTCGATTCTTAGAAGAATCGATACTCCGAGTCAGTATTTTAGGGGTGGAAAAAGAGTCATGTCCAAGAGTCGATTCTATACAATTTAAAGGTTTTGCATTGATGATAAAGTAATAAATAAAATAGTAATAAATGATAAAGGAATAATGATAAATAAAATAAATAATAAATGAAATAAATAAACAAACAAGTGATAATTAAAAAGGTGACCTAAACAAACTGGCAGCGGACAGAAAAAAGCGTAAATAATGTAAATAATGGTTTAAGACGTCTGATAATCATTTTAAATATTTTCTTCATATTATTAATGCTATTAAAAATGCATTGTAGTGTTTAATTTTTAATTTTAGTGTTTTAGTTAGTAATCGTCTAAGCAGCCTAGGCAGGGAGCGAAGGCGGATTGGGACGTTACCCAAATCTAAAGTCTTTCTGTTTTGGGGAGGGTGCAGCTGCTTGTGCAGCTTCTTGTGCAGTAGTTTAGAGTTCATGCAGGAGATATTGAGCAAACATCATCTTTAACTTTAAAGCTGTAGCAACGTCCTATTTGCTTCTTTTTGCACATTGTAGAAACCTTAAAATTCACGATTGATCTGCTGACCTCCAATGTTCTTTCATTTATCAGTGAAGTTAAGATTGGTGTAAAATAGTCCTTACAAGTACTGCAAATGTTACTTAACATCAGGTCAGTTCAGTTCATCCACAGTGCTGATATAAATAGGGCTAGTTTGACAGCACCTGTCACAGAATACATGGGGTCAGAACCGTGGTCTCTTTGCCAAGGTGGGCGAGCCATACTGTCACCTTATAGGTACATTTTATTTCAAAGCAGATGTGATCTGAAATGTTCCAGACTGGTGGACACAATGTTGAAGGCACACCACGAAGTAGGTTGCAGCTGTTGGGCCCTTGAGCAAGGCCCTTAACCCTCAATTGCTCAGACTGTATAATGTAACTGTAATGTAAGTCGCTTTGGATAAGAGCGTCTGCTAAATGCTGAAAATGTAAATGTGACCAACCTGAATGTAAAATATTTATGACATTGGAATTAAGAGAATGTTTATGTGATTTAGCTGCCAGTGGTATGAATATTTGGCAATAGTAACATGTCTCACACTCGTAAGGTAATGTTGTGGGTTATGTGTAGCATCAATTTTTTTAAATACAATTTTCCCTGAGTACCAAACACAAGGAACAGTAATGTTTTTGCCCGATAATTTAAAGCTTGCTTGACTGTAAACAGTGGCACCTGTGTTCCTGCAGCCACTTAGTAAAGGGAGTTTTTTGGATCGCATCTAACCAATTGGACACATGTATTATTATTGGACAAATGTGAAAACTGGTATCTTTATTTCTAGGCCTTGGCGACGGCACGGTGGCTCAGTGGGTAGCTCAGTGGGTAGCACTGTCGCCTCACCGCAAGAAGGTCCTGGGTTCGATCTCCAGGTGGGGCGGTGAGGTGAATTGGAGATACAAAATTGTCCATGACTGTGCTTGACATTAAACTTGTCAGCTGTTGAATCATGTGTAACGAATAACTACTGTTCCTGTCATGAATGTAAAACATTATTTATTCTACAAATAAATGAATATTTCAAGACCTTGGCAAAAAGATCACTGTTCCATGTAACTTGCACTTTTTTAGGAAGTTTCTAGAAATTACTAAAGGTGATATTTCTGATTTGTGAAACATCTTTGGGTGCTGTAAAATTAGTGCTGTTAATATTGGCACGGTGGCATCACCAGCTGTGTCCAGGTGTTCCTAATAAAGTGGCCAGCGAGTCTTTATAGTATTTTAAAAGGGGTTTTAAAGGCTTATGCAAGACTTTTGCAATATTGGGAGCTGCATTACTGGTTTATATCTTATCAGTGATGTCCACATGGTGTTCTAGGACTTTTGAACGTTGTGGATAAGACGGGTCAGACCTTCAAGTCATCATTTTCTGGGGGAGGGTCACTGTGTGTGTCATCTGCAGTTCAGTATAAGCACAGTGGTCAGTTTGCTTGATTGCTTATAGGGAATGGACACAATAATGCAAACTTGTAAGAATATAGGTGTACAGGCAGGAATAACAGGTAGGACCAGTGTTTGGGGAATGAGAGTAGCATAGGGTTAAACATGATAACCAAAACCATCACTCGGGTTCTTTAAAATGTTTGTGTTTAATAGGTGACATGTTTGGGTGTGTTGTGGTGGGTGTTGGCATAGCAGGACGGGTGAGGATCCGGGACCTGCTCGCCCCTCTGCCCGCCAGCGCTGCAGAAATCTTCTCTCTGAAGGGCTTCGTGTCCAGGTAAGTGTCTCAGAAAAGGGCAGGTGGAAATTCTTACTGACATGTTGGCATTTGTGTCTAAAACCTGGTGTGTGTTTCATTGCTTTGCTTGTGATTGTCATTTTGAAACTCACGCTATCAGACTCACGAAGGAAAGGCGCTGTTTCAGTCGACAAGCTGGAGGGCTGCGCCTCAAACCACATACTGATATACTGCTATTTAGTACATATTAGGGTATTTGAGACACAGCAGCACTTCCCATCTATATGTACCTCAGATTGTATCATGCTGGAAGAATTTTTACAGATAGACTTACATGTCTGAAGGACAATGCCAATATGTATTCATTCACATCTGGCCTTTCGTTTCTCACACTTGGTGCAAGCAGTGAATTCACATCTGGCTTCACCTTCCTTTTTAAGACTTTTAAGCTCTATGTTGTCTTGGAATATCCAAAGTCTAACTGGTAAACCACTGGTGGGACAGGGTTGAATACTGGTCTGTGTTATTTTCATCGGTTTGCAGGAGGACTCTACAGGAGCAGCAAGTCCAGCAGATTTCTTTAGAGGAGGTGCTGAGCCGTAGCGACATTCAGGCCGTCTTTGTGTGCACAGAAAACAGCAACCATGAAGAAGATGTCAGGTAATAATAAATCATCTAAAAATATCGATCAAAGATTAACATAGAACAGGTTCAGACAAGTATTCGGACATTTGCTGTGGCGCTCAGCCTAATTTGTTTGGTTACACTTGACGACTGGCTTGAAGTACAGTGGAACATCGATTTAACGGACTAAAAGGAGGGGAGCACTGGTCCATAAAATGCGATTATCCAAAACAGCTGGGTTTTCTTCCCAGGGGGTGCGAAAATATACAAAACACAAGCACTGAGGTTCACAAAAGTGCTAAACATGCACATATGATCAACAGTAAACTGAACAACGTAAATAAATTGGTGTACTGTACTACTAGAAATTTCATTTACCTATTATAGTTGAGATTATTCTGATTCTGAAGCTCTGCTGGTGGCCACTGGAGCCGCGCTGGTGCAGAACTAAACACCAGAACTTGCAATAATGAAGCGAGAACAGTAAGCTAAAGCCCAACACTCATATAAACAAAGACAGACATTTACTGAACCACTGGTCTTGGTACACTTCTCTCAGAAATTTTGAAATCCGTTAAATGGAGGTCCGCTAAATCGAGGTTCTACTGTATTTCCGAAATGGCAAGTGGTGTCACGGGTAGCCGTACTGTGTACCCACAGACAGCGGTTTGAGAAGGAACAAACTATGCAGCCCGGGTTCTGGACCGCTTTGCTTGGGGCGGGGGGCAGTGAAAAAATCGGAGAGGCAATGCCCACCCCAGCACCCCATAGCGTCGGCCCTGCTTGTGTTACTTAAGTTTCACCCTAAGCCGGATTCGAACCTAGGGCGGAAAAATATGCTGATATGCCTGCGCACACGGCGTTACTAAGACTAAAAGTGAACTCTATTTAAAATAATAACAAAATGCTTTAACATAATGCCACGGTAGCAGAGATAATTAAAATAAAAAATTGCCATTGTCCATTGTGATTATGAGTCTGAAAGAAAGAGCCCTGCAAAAGCTGAGTGTGCACATGAAGAAACTCACACACAGACAGTTAGTAAGCTTCCAGTTTATTGTATGCAGGAGGGTGTATGTAGGAATGTGAACCTATGTCCAAACTTAGTGGAATTTTAACGGTAGCAAAGACCAAAGAATTATTTACAAGCATAACCAGAACCAAGTTAATGGTTAGGGGGAACAGAACCGAGACAGGTTGTGTGGTTAACTATTACTGACATGAGCACCACTGTTGTATCACAGAGGTCAGAGGAGAAGGACAAGTTACCAAAACTTTATAGACACCTTGGTATTTCACCTAACAGCATCCAAGGCTCATGGAAGCCAGAGCACGTGATAACAATCACCAAAAACCTTTGTAACCTCTCGGAATGGGACGCCCAACAAGCTCATTGTCAGGTGTCCACATACTTTTGGTTATACAGTGTATACGTTATGAAGTTTGTCACCCATTACAGACGATTGTTTTGACTTGTGAGGGGTTTATTATATCTCAGGAGGTTCCTGGAGGCGGGGAAGCACGTATGTGTGGAGTATCCCATGTCCCTCAGCTACCAGGCTGCTGCTGATCTTTGGGACCTGGCACAGCAGAAAGGTGAGATGTTTTATGGTTTATGAGTTGTATGGATTAGGAATCAAAAAACTGAAATATTTTAATGGCAAGTCATCAGAACTCCATTGAAATCCAGCTGTGCTGTTTGAATGGCTTGGATGTAGTATGGAAAGCCGTCCATCCGGGTCTAAAGGGCCACTGCAGTGCCCAAACCATGAGGTCCAAGGATCAGTGTTTACATTGAAACCGACCACAGTGGACTTTAATTCTGTAATTTTGAAATGCAAGACCATTGGTACAACCTTGAAGCCTCCTAGAATTTGCTTTCTGGCCAAATTGAGCATCCGGGCAAGAAGGTCAGGTAGGTAATACCCAAGACATAACCAACAGTCAATCAGAAAGAGCTCCAAATAGCTCTAAACTCAAATCTACGACACAAACCATGCAAAAAAGGGGTCACGGGGTCTGAATACTTTCCGAATCCTCTGTATCTTGGCTTATTTGAGTTTGATGTGATAAAGCAACAATCCAAACCCTTGTGTTCAGACCTCAGCTTTCACAAATGCTCTTCATATCCTGTTTGTGTTCGATTCCCATGAAACTTAACGAAGGTTGGGTAAGATTTGGTTCCTCTTTTGCTTGTCTTCAGAATTTCCAGTGCGGAACACACCACACTTTGTCCAATAATAAATGCCATCCCTATTGGGTCAAAAATATGAATACATGTATAAATGTAAATAGTTTATTTGCTGGTGTAATTGAACTATCTGGCACGGCCTCCTAATTGGTAAGTGACTACAGCTGGTGACTTCTGAGTGTCCATATAAATATGGCTAGTTTGATTTCCATTGGTGCCAACAACTGTCCATAAACGTCAGGTGGAAAACCCATGATTAAAGATCTCAAATGTGTGATGAACAGGTCTGGTTCTTCATGAGGAACATATCGAGCTCCTCACCCCTCACTTCAAGCAGCTGAAGAAGGACATAGCTGGAAAGCAGCTGGAAGAGGGAAGCCTGCATTTTACAGGTGGGGCCGATTATATATGTCTTCTATATGTTGTATCTAAGAAGTACATTAAATGACCATAAGTATGTGGACACCCCTTCTAATCATTGAGTCCAGGTGTTTTAGCCACACCCATCCTTCCTGTTCTAGCAAGGTCCATAGTTTGAGTTTAGTGTGGAGGAGCCCTGGGCTGAATTGGAATGTCGATTGTGAGTCAGGTCTTCTCGTCCAGCATCAGTGCTCAAACTCATAACTGCTCGTTTGATTAAATGGGCACAAATTCCCTCAGACATTTATTCTTCAGACTTTTAAAGAGTGGAGGCTGTTACAGTCATGATTGGTGGCATGAGCTCCAGATTAACACCTATGGTTTTGGAATACGATGTCCAGCAAGCTCATGGTCAGGTCCACAAACTTTTTGGTCATATAGTCTAAATACTGAGAAGTTAACTTTGTCTTTGGCTGTGTTTGTCCAGGAGGGGCGCTGAAGAGCGATTTCGGCTTCCCCTCGTTCAGCGGCATTGCTCGTCTCACCTGGTTGGTGGATCTGTTCGGAGAGCTGAGCGTCTGGGCGGCGACGCTGGTGGAGGATCCAGAGAGGAAGCAAATGAAGATGACGGCACAACTACTGACCAGAGATCAGAAGTAGGTTCACAGCTGATCGATCATTCTGATTTCAGGTCTGTATCAAGTGCACGGCAGCTGTGTGGGTGCTGCACAACCCTGCTGTCCGAGCTCAATTCTGGCTCCCTGAAGTGTTCCAGATGTGGACTGACTACTCTAAATTGCCCCTTGGTTTAAATGAATGAGAGAATAGGTGTGTGATAACCCTGTTAACAGTGTATTCTACAGGCGTATCATTAACAAAAGTTTGTGCACCCCAATCAAATGCATTTTTCCGAGTCGTATCCAATTACCCCGATAGCATTACACTTCCTCTGTACTGATGCTGATCCCCACTGCTGATTGAGGAGAGCGAGACTGACACACGCTTCCTCCGAGACGTGTGCAGTAGCCGACTGCATCTTTTCACCTGCACGAGGCGAGTTCATATGCGGATCAGCCTTGTGTACGGGGAGACACAGCCTGATTAACGCATTATTCCTCATCAATCAGCCAGCAGAGGTCGTAATTGCATCAGTTATAAGGTCGATTGGCTTGTTGTATGCCCAGCCCAGTTGTAAGCCAAGTGTAATAAATTCCCAGGCTCAGGTGGTGCAGCGGTAAAACACGCAAACACACCAGAGCTGACACCTCAAACTCGTCGGTTCGAATGTCAGCTCTGCTACTGGCAGGCTGGGTGCCTACACGAACGATTGGCTTGTTGTTCAAGGGAGGGTGGCGAAGGGAATTACGACCTCTCCTGGCTGATTGATGGCGCTGCACAGAGACAAGGGTTAATGGAGATCAGGGTGTGGCTCTCCGTACACAAAGCTGATCCACGTATGAACTCGCCTCATGCAGGTGAAGAGAAGCGGTCGGCTACTGCACACGTATGTCAGTCACGGCCTTCCTCAGTCAGAGTGGAGGTCAACATCAGTGGAGAGCAAGTGTAATGCAATTGGGTAATTGGATACGACTAGATTGGGAGGAAAATTGGGGGGGGGATGCAACAACCTTGTACTAACACTCAACCATAGGCTTCTATAAGCAGCCGACTAAATAACTGAATATAAACCTGATCGATTTCCACAATGTAAGGCTGTAAAAAGACATCAAAGCGTACAGTTTGCATTTTTCTATGTATAAAATGTTGAGAATTGGCTGCAAAGGAGTCAAAAAAATCTGGATGACCTAAGAAACCCCCATAAGACAGCACATAGATGTGCTTGAACGCAAAACCCCAATATGAGGGCAGATAGAATTCAGAAATGCACAAGAGAAAGGCAAAGCGAAACTCCCCATGTGACAGCGAAGGACCTGCAGGATAGTTTAGCCCAGGCAAAAAGAAGTGGCGCACAGTTCTGGCGCTGTGCAGGATGTAAACTTACACACACACACTAGATGTTAAGTGCACATCTGATCGCATATGTTTTGTGCTTGTTTTCCTACCCACCGTACTCCCACCGACCTCTCCCAGACCCCTCACCTGGACGGAGGAACGCGCCGAAGGCCTGGGCCGCACCAAACGCATCCACCTGCGCTTTACCACCTGTACCGTGACTGAGCTACCGGTCGGCGTCCGGGAGCCCGTGGGCCTGTTCATGCAGGACATGGTACATTTCGGACGCAAGGGGCAGGGCGCCGTGCCCGTGGAGGAACTCCAGGCCGAGAAAAGGAGAATCCTTCACTGTCTGAAGCTGGCGGACTGTATCAGGCAGCTGTGCCAGGGCTCGGCAGCATGAAATACCCTCACTGAGGCAATGTTTAGGATTCAGAAAAGGTCAAGTGTTTTACTTAAGTTTGTTTTATATTAACATTTATTCATTTTTATTCCTGTGCTATTGTTTTAACACCCTGGTCAAATTATATGTTTTCTTAGCTTATTATTAATGCAAAATCAACAAAGTGTGATGTTTTTTTAATATGAACACTTTAAATGATGCCTTAACAAGAATCAAGTAATGAAAGAGTTACGATCATGACATTTAAAGCGGTAAGGTGCACTAGTGCACTATTGCTGAGAACTCATGATCCAAGGTTTGAATCTGTGCCGTGTCTGCAAGGACATGATTGGCTAATGGCCGGAACATCCCAGCCATTGGGAGGTGCACTTCTCAGTGCGCTCTTAATGCTGGTCCCAGGCCCGTATAGAAATATAAGGGTTATAACAACTAATGCCAGGTTCACACTACACGACTTTCCAAGTCGTCAGGTCGCTGTACAGTTCACACTACACGACTGGATCTCTTCTAATCGGGAGTCCTTCAAGTGGGTGTGGCTTTCACACTACACGACTGATCAGCGATAGAGGGGTTTCACACACTACACCATCTATCACCGACTGGAATCGCAGGCGAGCTTCTCTGGTCTCCCAAACTACGTTCTGTCACGAAAACAAACGCGAGAAGTGATGAGGGGTTTAATGATACCACGTCCAAAAATGCACGTCAACAAGTAGCGAGTGATCAAAGTTTGTGCGCTGATGTGAGGCGTAAAATCAAGGAGGAAAAATAGGAACAGCATGCATCGTTCTATAGTGAGTTGGAGGTTAATTCATATTTTTTGCAATGCAGCGTTGGTGTTTTGTAGAGAACGATAAGGTCAGAAATACTGTAAAGCTTGTGTATGTGCTGATGTATTCTGATATAAACTATATTATGCCCCTGTCCCATCATTTTACACTCCTCCCCTGTGTTTCCCCTCACACCGTATCTTGCGTTCTCATTGGCTGTTCGACATGGCACTCATTGCCAGTCGGGCAACTCAGATCCAGATATTTGACAAGATAGATATATTTCTTCAGTCGCCGGATCGAGTTGTTGAGCAGTTCACACATCACGATCGAGAGCCGAGTTTCGATCGCTCGGCGAATGCCGAGTTGCTCCCGAGCCGGCAAATCTAGCGCCGACCAGTCGCCAAGCAACAATCAGGGCAAAAATCGTGTAGTGTGAACTAGGCATAAAGGGCATCCGGCATTTAAAATGTGTTCAGTTTGGTATGCGGAACAGATATATATACAGGAGCAGCCACACTGGTACAGGGGATCTGGGTTTGATCCTCACCTTCAGTCATATGTAAGCAGGTTCGAATGTTCTTCCTGCGTTTGCGTGGGTTTCCTATGGGTAATACCTGGCTTTAAACCTCCACCAATGGTCACTGGCTGCATGGAGTTTGTTATGTTCTCTTTGTGACTGTTCCAAAAAATGCACAGATGAAGCGGCCACTCTGAAATGTTCTAAATGTGTGTGACTGGTGTCCCAGCGTTTCTGGTTGGCACTTCTCGGCCAGCCTGTTGGACCCCGTAACAGACTGATAGCCACCGGATATTTCGATCCAATCTACGAGGGATCTTCAAAAAGTTTCCACACTTTTATATTTTGGTTATAAGCGGTGAGGGTGGGAGGAGGAGTAATCGGTCGTGTCTGAGTGACTGAGAGACGCTTATAGTCCTTTTTGGACGCTCAGAGAAGCTTTAGGAGGAAGATTTTCATGTGGTGATGATGTGAAAGCAGCAGGGCATCAGTGGCATTAAAATGTTGGCACGATGCTGGGAAAATGTATCGGAAGGCGACAATGTAGAAAAGTGATAGAGTTTGTTTTTGAAATTCTTAATAAATAGAGTTTTTAGAAGTGTGGAAACTTTTTGAAGAACCCTCGTACATCCATCATGCGGAGCTGCTCAGTGTTGACATTCATCTAACTAATAAAGCAATAAGATTTGTTGATATGAAACTCTGTGATGTGTTTTGTATTTTGATGGGTCGCGTGTCCATATACTTTTGACAGTATGGAGCACATGTCTCCTACAAGTGTAATCTGTATATTATGGCTAGAAAGTGCAAATTCCCAAGACGTTCTTTCAGCCATAACATTAAAACCACATCCCTCCACTTACCATACAGAAGCACTTTGTAGTTCTACAATTACTGACTGTTGTCCATCTGTTTCTCTGCATGCTTTGTTGGCCCCCTTTCATGCTGTTCTTCAATGGTCAGGACCACCACAGAGCAGGTATTATTTAGGTGGTGGATCATTCTCAGCACTGCAGTGACACTGACATGGTGCTGGTGTGTTAGTGTGTGTTGTGCTGGTATGAGTGGATCAGACACAGCAGCGCTGCTGAAGTTTTTAAATACCGTGTCCACTCACTGTCCACTCTATTAGACACTCGTACCTAGTTGGTCCACCTTCGATCGCTCATCTATTGCTGCTGTTTGAGTCGGTCATCTTCTAGACCTTCATCAGTGGTCACAGGACGCTGCCCACGGGGCGCTGTTGGCTGAATATTTTTTGGTTGGTGGAGTATTCTCAGTCCAGCAGGGACAGTGAGGTGTTTAAAAACTCCAGCAGCGCTGCTGTGTCTGATCCACTCATACCAGCACAACACACACTAACACACCACCACCATGTCAGTGTCACTGCAGTGCTGAGAATCATCCACCACCTAAATAATACCTGCTCTGTGGTGGTCCTGACCATTGAAGAACAGCATGAAAGGGGGCTAACAAAGCATGCAGAGAAACAGATGGACTACAGTCAGTAATTGTAGACTACAAAGTGATTCTAAAATGGACAGTGTGTAGAAACAAGGAGGTGGTTTTAATGTTATGGCTCTATACATACACTCTCTGTATGTGGTTACTGAGTGGAGGCACAAAGTCAAAATCACTTATAAATGATGAAGTTGTTTTAAAGAACATTTAGATTCAATATAAATTTACAGTATTTTTATTTTACGGTACTCATTAACAGTTCGGCGTATTTACCAGATTTTGCCACTGATGATTATAGAAAAATACCTTCTGTAATCTGCAGATAATAACTTAAAACGTGGGATATTTACAAATCAGACTGACAAAGAAAAGCACGGTAATGATTTCAACAAAGACTCCACCGTCATGGCTCTGACTGGTGGATTTGGTTCATCGATCCTGGCAGGAAGTGGGGAAAAAATACTACAGAACGTCTCAAAAACAAAAGAACAGAAACAAAAACGTAATTAACTAGTCCAGGATTAGTACACTGTACAAAGAATCATCTGAAGCCATCTGAATCGACTCTGCTTGAGCTGAGGAATCATGCGTGCCGCTCCTCCTCACGTGGGCTTCTGCCTGTAGTGGAGAGTCAAGTCTCCTCCACTTTTCCAGATGAAATGCTTCACCGTTCTCAAATCCATGTTTGGATCCAGAACCTGAAACGGACACGAGAAGAAAAGGTTTAGTACTTTTGGCCGAGCAAGCCCACGCTCGTTTGGGACGAAATAAGGGTGTCGAACCTCTGCAGAGTGGGATTCGAGCATGACGCTGATGTATGATATGATCGCCCCCAACAAGGGGACGACCAAATATACAGTGGCTGGACCGTATCAATGCAGACATGAAGATCGTCAACGCGGCCTCAAAGACACCCTAGACCGCGCCAAATGAAGCGGACCCCGCATTGTGGGACTAACGCCAGGACAGAGATTAACCCTTTAATGGTCTCACCAAGAAAATAATGTTTAACCCTTTGATGCACAACCTGGGTCAAAAGTGACCCAACTGAGTTTTTATTTTCTATATCTTTGCAATAAATCAATTTCGTCATTCAAGCTTCCATGAATTTTTCAATTAACTCGTTTTTGATCATCACAAATTC
This sequence comes from Trichomycterus rosablanca, assembly GCF_030014385.1. Lineage (NCBI taxonomy): Eukaryota > Metazoa > Chordata > Actinopteri > Siluriformes > Trichomycteridae > Trichomycterus > Trichomycterus rosablanca. The sequence continues at coordinate 3,333,796 of NC_085991.1, read as the reverse complement.
TTATTTCAGTTTTATATTTTTTGCTTTTTTAATAAAAATCATTTTTGTATCACTACCCTTCTAATGCACAACATGGGTCAAAAATGACCCTTATGTATTTACTATGGAATTTGACAGAAACTACTGACATTTGTAAGTGTTTGTAGTCAAAAACATATTTACTGATCTTTTGAAAGACAACCAAAGATTAGGCTCTTGAATATGTCCAATACTATTTGCTTGCTAGCTGTTTACATATTCTAGTATAGATAGCTTTTATTAGCTAAGACAGCAAATACATGAATAACTGACAAATGTGCATATGAAAATATTCTTGAATGGATGAATATGGGTCATTTTTGACCCATGTTGTGCATTAGAAGGGGTTTGCTTAGCTTGTGCATCAAAGGGTTAAAAAAATGTATTTCTTTGCATTTCTTAGTTACTTGGTACTATACCAACAATAAATAATTCATATTTTTACTTGTGCACACAGTGTTTTTTTAATAAGTCCCAACTAAACAGCTTATTTTTACCCAAGTATTTAGACTCAAATGGTTAAACAGACCATTAAAGGGTTAAATACATCGTTAGGTCCCATAACTATAGCAACCCTCATATATTTATTTATTTATTTAGAATTAAACGTCACGTTTTACACATTTTGGTTACATTCATGACGGAACAGGTAGTTACTGGTTACGCAAGATTCATCAGTTCACAAGTTTTTAATGTCAAACACAGTCATGGACTGGGGAGAACATGCAAACTGCAAAAAGCAAGGACCCGGACCGCTCCACCTGGGAATCGAACCCAAAACCTACAAAGAGTAGTATGATTAAGTCTCCGTAAGAGGAATCGAACCCAGGACCTTCTTGCTGTGAGGCGACAGTGCTACCCTCTGAGCCGCAACCTCCGTGTAAAAGCCGACGAAGGTGAGGGACGAGAAATGCCGAGTCATTTCCATTTCCCTAATTTTATTCTATCGATCACTTGCGTCACCCCCGTTCAGGCAGGGATGAGCCACAAGTCTGTCGCCGGCTGCTTCTTATCACCAACCAGTGGCGGATTCCCACACAGAGCCATATTGTGTACAGAAAAATCACCCTATGCTAGATGCCCCCACCCCCACCCCCAACCGTGATAATGCCATGACCAGTCCCAGAGATTGAATCTTGCAGGGGTAACGAGGACAACCCATATTGCGTCAAGTCGCTAGCACATATTAGACACTGTGCCACCCAAGTGCCGCAACATTTTATTATTATTTATTATTTATAAATATTAATTTAAGTGTGTTTAAACCAACACCCTTCTAGCTGTCCTGTTAAAACAAGAAGAATTGGTGAACACTTCGAAAAGTACTGTGCATTAGCTTCGTCGTACCTGATCCTGGCACATGAGCTCGATCTTCTCCTCGGCGAGCATGGCCACGTCCTCGTCCTTCTCCTGCTCGCCGGGTTTCTCGGCGCCCGACGAGCTGGTGGTCTGAGACTCCGTGTCCAGGTTGATGATCTTCTCGTAGACGTGCTCCATCACCTTCCTCACCTGCAGCATGTCGCTGGCTGACAGGCGGTCCCTGTGGATGCAAAAGCCAGGATGGAGTGAATTTTACACGCACACCAATAACCTGACTATCGTGAACGTTGATCTATATTCTTATTTCATTCAATGCAGTTGCACAGTTTGAACACAAGAGGTCGCAATCACTCAGATTAAATATAAATCTAATATTAAATAATCATCCAGCTGACCAGGCGTGTAAGTGAATCTTACTTCTTCAGTGTTTTCGCCCCGGATGACGAGTGAGGTTGCAGGTAGAACGGAATCTTGTTGAATTTTGGCATGTTCTTCTACAAAAGCAAAATAAAAACAGTGCATTAGTAATAGTCAATTTGATAATGTGGAGATTTCTACACACAGATGAGTCAAAACATTAAAACCACCTCCTTGGTCTTTTTTGTTATAAAACAAGTATATTTCCCTTAAATCTTAAATTATAGAATAGACATTCCTGTAATAAACAATAATAAACAACAATACACAGTAGTACTGTACATAAAAACACACATTCAGTACAGTACGTGTGCTGTACCATACACCGTAATAAATTTCCTTCTTTTTTTATAAAATGTATCTACCAGAAACGACAATAACTCTCATATTTCTCTATTTTTTCCTTCTTTATTTCAATAGTGTTGTATTTTGTAGGTGTAACTGCACGAAAGAAAGAATACTTTACGAATTCCTTCTGTATATACACATGTACAGTACAATGAAATGCTGTTTATGCATATCCCAGTTTGCTTGGAAGCTGGGGTCAGAGCGCAGGGTCAGTCATTGTACAGCGCCCCTGGAGACGAGAGTGTTAGAGGCCGTGCTCTATAAGCTCCACCCACTGGGCTGCCACTGTCCCGCCACTGTCCCCTGTATGCAGTCAAACCGGACCTGGCCTACCAACACTTGTTCTCCTGTGGTATCTGATAACAGAACATTACCAACAGGTCCTTCACCTTCTGAATCGTGCTACCATCAGCCCAAGATTTAATTTCTCCCCATTCTAACAAAACAGTGACATGTGACAACCCTAAATTGCTTTAACTGTGTTTTAAGGGTCCAACAGTGGCACCTTTTGGTAGGGCTTGAACCTGCGAATGTCTGACCAATGGTTCAGTATCTTACTTACTGAGCTACCACTGCTCATACTGGTACCATTCCATTTTTAGGACACACTCAATTTTAAAAATGACGAACATTAAGGATTCGAGCGTAACCAACTTACATCGACGGTAATGTCAATGACCCACTGTGGAACGGTTTCATTCAGCAACATGGACTCGGTTTCTCCTCCCGAGTCTCGACAGAGTAACCTGCATTAGGGCAAAAAAATAAACAGACACAGAAAATAAAAATATGTAAAGCAAGGCTTCACCATCAGTGCATCCAGGATTTACATTAAACTAGTAAATAATGTAAAGGAAAGATCACATAGACGTGTTTTATTTCACAAAGCGTAAAGAAGGAAGTCCAAAATAGTTCTGTTCTGTATTTTACGACTTTCCTGAGCGTTCCTGTTCCTTTCAATAAGACGCAAAGACAGGTATGCATCATTACTAGCCTGCACAGAGCCTTTGAGCACCTTTGGGATGAACTGCAATGTCAATCACGACATCACTGCCTGACCTTACAAGATGCTCTTTTGATTAGATGGCCACAAATTCCCACAGATACACTGCAAGCCTCTACAGAAGAGAGAATGCTGTTATAGCCCACGCCAACTAACCCAGAGATCGACTAATGATATCACGATTAGCAGTGCACGACTGCACGTACAACTTTCCTGAGATTTCTGTTCATTTCAACAAGACTCAAAGCAGATATGCTATATTTAGGAACTGCTACAGATGCAGACGGCACTGCCCACAGTCAAGCAAGCGTTCTAAGAAGTTGCTATACAAGAAAAAGCCTCAGCGATAGAAAAAAAAAAAAACACCGTTAACAATGAGACTTCTTTCTTGTGTAGAATGGAGATTTAAAGCTTGCTTGGCTGTGAACAGTGATATTGAGAGTGAGCAAGGTCTTCTGGTCCATCACCAGTGCCTGACCACCAGTGCTTTTAACTAAATGGGCAAAACCTTGTGGAAAGCATTTATAGAAAAGAGGCCCAACAAGCTTGTGGTCAGGTGTCCAGATACTTTTGGCCATATGATATATGGGAAATACATTATACAAGGACCTTAATCCTATTCAGATGCCAAACCCAAACCTCACTGGGGTTTTCTGGCACCAATAATCTCATACCTGAACAGCGTCCTTCCGCCAGCCTCGCCGAAAATCACCGGAGTGTGTGGAGGCACCAGGAAGTATCCGTTTCCCTTCTGCAGCCGGCTCTCCTGCTCCCCGTTCACTACAGAAGCAGAGATCAGAACAGTACCACCAGTGAACCGAAGGTCAAGCAGAGGAAGCACGTGTTACACAATCAGTTCATCCCAGTTACCGTGATTGGCCTCGTTTTCCTCCTCTTCCATGGGGTTGATGTGCGTTCGGGGCCAGAACTCGAGCAGCGCCTGGAGCAGCAGGCCACCCAAATTTACTGTGCAAAAGTATAAATACAGTAAACCTGGTTAGCAGAACACATCACATGACAAAAGGTTCGGGGAATACCCTGTCCTGTTCCGGAGAAGTCTATAAAACACATGGTAGCCTGGACAGATCCCTGACTCATTAAACATCTTTGGGATGAACTGGAACGTCAAGCCTTACAAATCCCCACAGACACACCCCAGGCCTTTAGAAAAGAGTGAATGCTGTTACAGCCAATGGGTTTAAAACAAGCTCATGGCTCTTGTTCACACAAACAAACCCAGAAATTGACCTGATCTAGGTTGAAAGGGGCTTTAGGGTCTACCTCCTTGTTTCTACACTTAGCACTGAGCACTTTGTAGTTCTACAATTACTGACTGTAGTCCATCTGTTTCTCTACATTTAACCTGCTTTCACCCTGTTCTTCAATGGTCAGGACCCCCACAGGACCACCACAGAGCAGGTATTATTTAGGTGGTGGATCATTCTCAGCACTGCAGTGACACTGACAGACACAGCAGCGCTGCTGGAGTTTTTAAGCACCTCACTGTCCCTGCTGGACTGAGAACAGTCCACCAACCAAAAATATCCAGCCAACAGCGCCCCGTGGGCAGCGTCCTGTGACCACTGATGAAGGTCTAGAAGATGACCGACTCAAACGGCAGCAATAGATGAGCGATCGTCTCTGACCTTACATCTACAAGGTGGACCGACTAGGTAGGAGTGTCTAATAGAGTGGACAGTGAGTGGACACGGTATTTAAAAACTCCAGCAGCGCTGCTGTGTCTGATCCACTCATACCAGCACAACACACACTAACACACCACCACCATGTCAAGGGGGCTAACAAAGCATGTAGAGAAACAGATTAACTACAGTCAGTAATTGTAGAACTACAAAGTGCTTCTATATGGGAAGTGGAGCTGATAAAATGGACAGTGAGTGTAGAAACAAGGAGGTGGTTTTAATGTTATGGCTGATCGGTGTAAGTGTTCAGTTTAATATTATGTAGTTTGGGACGAGACTTACACTTCGGGTCGGAGCCATCGGGGCTGGAAAAGCCAGCATCCTTGGCGGACACCCAGGCGGCGAAGCAGTCGCTCTCGTCCAGCGTGATGGTCAGCATCTAGACAGCAAAAAGACACGTCACATGGCACACAAGGCATCCAAACTCCTGACCCTGATCCTTCGTATTAGCCACGATGAGCACCACTCACCCCTGTTTTCAGATCCACAGAAAACCAGTTGGGCACGTAGACCATCTTGCATCGCTTCTTGATCTCCTCATCAAACTCCACCTTGCCGAGGTCTTCCACTTTACACGCCTGAGTCCAAAACAATAAATAAATAAAAGAATCAGGGCAAACGCTCAAGTCTTAATCTTCCACTTCTACTTGTCTGTAATCAGGTGCTCCACCTTGAGTACATCCCAGTATGCCACGTTGTTGTTGGTGTCTTTGGTGAGGATGTGCCTCTTGTCGTTCAGAATGTTACACTGAATGATGCTGGCGCCACCTGCAGGGCAGAAAAGGATGCGCAACCAATCAAAAAGCAAGAAGAGTACACATACAACAGCAAAAAGGTCCTGGGTTCGATCCCCAGGTGGGGTGGTTTGCATGTTCTCCCCGTGTCTGCGTGGGTTTCCTCCGGGAGCTCCGGTTTCCTCACACGGTCCAAAAACATGCAGTCAGGTTAACTGGAGACACTGAATTGCCCTATAGGTGAATGGGTGTGTGTGTGTCTGCCCGGCGATGGACTGGCGCCCCGTCCAGGGTGTTACCGTGTGCCTTGCCCCATTGAAAAGCTGGGATAGGCTCCGGCACCCCCCTGCAACCCTGATTGGATAAGCGGTTAAGAAAGTGAGTGAGTGAGTGACCCTGACTGCACGTCTTTAGACTGTGGGAGGAAACCCACACAGACATGGGGAGAACATGCAAACCGGGAGGTGGTCAAGGTCACCAGACTTGCTTGTGAGTCCCAAACAGCAAGCAACAAGAAATTAGTTCTTTTTCAGTGCTGAGGGTTCCATTTTTCACCCAGTGTATAATTAACAGTATGCGGTTTGACACTCGGCCATTCAGTTTGCCGGATGAAGTAGCGCCTGAACTCTCAGGTTACGGTTAGGTTTACATTTTCGGCATTTAGGAGACACTTTTATCCAAAGTGACTTACATTGCAGCTACAGTCTGAGCAATTGAGGGTCAGGGGCCTTGCTCAAGAGCCCAACAGTGGCAACCTGGCAGTGGTGAGGTTTAAACCAGTCCAGTACCTTAACCACTATGCTACAACTGCCCATTTTTACCTTTGACGACTTGCTCGGACTGTGTGCACAGCGGTGTCAGCGGGGCGCTGCAGTCGTTATCGTACTCGCCAGATGCTCTGAAGTTGTGCATCCCTTTTAAAGACTGGTGAGGAGAAAACGACAAGGCGAGGCATTAATAGATGGAGCGGGATTAGTAAAGCTGAGATTTATTCCAGTACTGTGATGAAGCGGTACCCATTTGTTCACACAGGATTTGGTCGTGGAGACCCAAATGGCCGGAGGAGGATCTGCAGACCTGTCCAGCTCCATCTGTAACCAGAGGAGGGAAACAGACGTGATGTTCTATTCATGATACAGCGCCTGTACACATGTGCGCATTACGGCTCAGCATCTGTACATCTGTCAGCGGTCACTCACTTTGAGAACGGGTGCTTTCTCCTCACATATGAGCAGACGGATATCCGGGTTGCGCAGGTCGGTGCAGTAGACCTTGCGATCGCGGCCTCCGGAGTAGACGTGCGTAAAAGCCTCGTTGGCCTGCAGCGCCCACACGCCCTCGTCGTGGACCCTGTAGGTGGCGATGCAGCGCTGCTGACCCAGCGACCACAGCCGGATTGTACCGTCCGAACTCCCGGACAGACACTGTGAGGCAATGTCTAAATGAATGATCCATCCCATAATAACCAAATAGCTGAATAATACTGCTTTTATTTATCATATATCATGTTTAACTGATATTTTAGTGTAATACTATATTATACTATTTATATTATTAACTATTATTATATCAGGAAAAAAAAGTATCTTTATTCATATACAGGTCCTTCTCAAAAAATTAGCATATTGTGATAAAGTTCATTATTTTCCATAATGTAATGATAAAAATTAAACTTTCATATATTTTAGATTCATTGCACACCAACTGAAATATTTCAGGTCTTTTATTGTTTTAATACTGATGATTTTGGCATACAGCTCATGAAAACCCAAAATTCCTATCTCAAAAAATTAGCATATCATGAAAAGGTTCTCTAAATGAGCTATTAACCTAATCATCTGAATCAACGAATTAACTCTAAACACCTGCAAAAGATTCCTGAGGCTTTTAAAAACTCCCAGCCTGGTTCATTACTCAAAACTGCAATCATGGGTAAGACTGCCGACCTGACTGCCGTCCAGAAGGCCATCATTGACACCCTCAAGCAAGAGGGTAAGACACAGAAAGAAATTTCTGAACGAATAGGCTGTTCCCAGAGTGCTGTATCAAGGCACCTCAGTGGGAAGTCTGTGGGAAGGAAAAAGTGTGGCAGAAAACGCTGCACAACGAGAAGAGGTGACCGGACCCTGAGGAAGATTGTGGAGAAGGGCCGATTCCAGACCTTGGGGGACCTGCGGAAGCAGTGGACTGAGTCTGGAGTAGAAACATCCAGAGCCACCGTGCACAGGCGTGTGCAGGAAATGGGCTACAGGTGCCGCATTCCCCAGGTCAAGCCACTTTTGAACCAGAAACAGCGGCAGAAGCGCCTGACCTGGGCTACAGAGAAGCAGCACTGGACTGTTGCTCAGTGGTCCAAAGTACTGTTTTCGGATGAAAGCAAATTTTGCATGTCATTCGGAAATCAAGGTGCCAGAGTCTGGAGGAAGACTGGGGAGAAGGAAATGCCAAAATGCCTGAAGTCCAGTGTCAAGTACCCACAGTCAGTGATGGTCTGGGGTGCCATGTCAGCTGCTGGTGTTGGTCCACTGTGTTTTATCAAGGGCAGGGTCAATGCAGCTAGCTATCAGGAGATTTTGGAGCACTTCATGCTTCCATCTGCTGAAAAGCTTTATGGAGATGAAGATTTCATTTTTCAGCACGACCTGGCACCTGCTCACAGTGCCAAAACCACTGGTGAATGGTTTACTGACCATGGTATTACTGTGCTCAATTGGCCTGCCAACTCTCCTGACCTGAACCCCATAGAGAATCTGTGGGATATTGTGAAGAGAAAGTTGAGAGACACAAGACCCAACACTCTGGATGAGCTTAAGGCCGCTATCGAAGCATCCTGGGCCTCCATAACACCTCAGCAGTGCCACAGGCTGATTGCCTCCATGCCACGCCGCATCGAAGCAGTCATTTCTGCAAAAGGATTCCCGACCAAGTATTGAGTGCATAACTGAACATAATTATTTGAAGGTTGACTTTTTTTGTATTAAAAACACTTTTCTTTTATTGGTCGGATGAAATATGCTAATTTTTTGAGATAGGAATTTTGGGTTTTCATGAGCTGTATGCCAAAATCATCAGTATTAAAACAATAAAAGACCTGAAATATTTCAGTTGGTGTGCAATGAATCTAAAATATATGAAAGTTTAATTTTTATCATTACATTATGGAAAATAATGAACTTTATCACAATATGCTAATTTTTTGAGAAGAACCTGTATAACAATGTATATTATTGCTCCTATTGTATATAACGACATCACGATATATAGAAGCAGTGAATATCGTACCTGTGTACCATCTCGGTTCAATAATAACGACTTCACATTGTCCGTGTGTCCCTTCAGCTTCATTAATTTAGCGCACGTTCGTGGATCCCACACCCTCAAGACCTAGCATACGAAACACAGCGATTAGAAACCGTGCTAATCACAGACACGCAGCAACACGCCCGTATGAGACGTACAACTGTTCTTTTTCTGTGACTATTAATTGGGAGGTTCTTTTGTTAGCAAAAATAAACATACAGAGCTTTAATATTTGGTTTCCTGTCACTCAGATCTTTTAATGATGGTTTTCTGTCATTAGGTACGGTGTTGTTGGGATTAAATGCCTCATCTGTTCTCCTCCAATCATGCTTCTGGTCATTTTGGTCAAACTCAGCAATGACCTTTAGTCTAGCCTTTAAAAGGTGTGCAGTTCGGCACAACAGCCTCTTATTCATGGTGACATGAAGCCCACTTGACTGTAGACAGTGATGCCTGTGCTGCGTTTCAGCAGCTTTTAATTCACAGCAGACTTTTTTGTTTTCTGGACGTCTTGGATTATGTCTGACCAGCAGAACAAATTTTGGGTTTGAACCTTGATAAAGAGACCACTGTTCCATGTGCTGAGAAATGAAAGCAAGTTTGTTTTCGGAGATCTGAACAGGTCGTCAGATTTTAGGCCTGTTCCAATAGGAGTAATCACACTGGCCCTATTTATGTGGACACAGCACATTCATCCTCTATAGTCGATCACAATAAACCCACAATAACCTGTGTGTAATGTCACATTTTCTTAACGTTTGGGTTTCTTTAGGTAATCTAATGCAGGTTCCAATCATTCAGTCACAGAAAAAGAACTGCGTATGTAACGTGTGACTTTAACTGGTAAACAACCTTCTCTGTTGACCCTGAGACTATGACTGTACCCAGCTGGTTCATGGCCAGGCTGTAGATGGAATCTTTATTCCCACTAAGCGAGGAAGCTGCAACAGAAACACACAGAAGAAAAACGTAACATAAACGACTTCCTTTTCAGAATTCGATTACCAACTACACGACTGCATTAGGCTTCCTCTCTACTGATGCTGATCCCCACTGCTGATTGAGAAGAGCGAGACCGTCACACGCCCCCTCCGACACGTGTGCAGTACCCGACTGCATCTTTTCACCTGCACGAGGCGAGTTCACGTGCAGATCAGCCTTGTGTACGTAGAGCCACACCCTGACCAATGCATTATTCCTCAACGCCATCAACCAGCCAGCAGAGGTCGTAATTGCATCAGTTATGAGGTCCCTATCCGGCTCCCCAACCTGTGTGAACAACAGCCAATTGTGTTTCGTGTAGCCGCCCGGCCTGTCGGGTGGCAGAGCTGAGTTTCAAACCGACGAGTTCGAAATGTCAGCTCTGGTTTGCTAGCGCGTTTTACCGCTGCGCCACCTGAGCGGCTGAATTCATATTTATACCTTTTTGCACATTTTGTGTTAATTATGGATATAATTGCCATTTTCACCCATCAGTCTACACTTAATCACCAAGAATGACTTGAATCAAGTTTTTAATTTCTCAAAAATGAACTGAAAATCAAAACCTAAAATCTCACTCAATATTATTCACAAAAATATTCGGGTCAAGTGCGTCCTGTTTGCTGCACTCATCCAGAATTTATTAATCTGAATAGCCTGGACATGGAAAGGACATGAAAAGGCGCACACCCGTGTCTATAAGTCCAAGGAACGGTCTGTGTATCTCCAAATCAAACTAAGGCAAGGCAGAGATCAGGGCAGATAAATAAAACAGTACGTTTTAAAGTGAGGCTTTAAGTGTTTGGCTGAAATCATCCCTACAGTGAAACAAAAAGACCTGCTGCTGTAACTGCTGCCAAAAAAGCTTCTACAAAGTACAGAATAAAGGACCTGAACACTTTCTACAGCTTTCTGGACGTCTTGGATTAGGTCTGACCAGCAGAACATTTTCTTTGGTTGGACCTGATTGTCAGATAGTTTTTTTGTACAGATGAGTTTAGGATCTGAAGTTGCTTAGAATGGCATAAAGGTCTGAACATGTCGCCAGACTTTATGCCTGTTCCAATAGGAGTAATCACACTGGCCCTATTTATGTGGACACAGCAGATTCATCCTCTATAGTCGATTACAATAAACTGATAATAACACAATATCCTCATGAAATGAGTCACAGGTTATAATGACTCGGTAATTCGCCTGTAAACATGACTGAATTCTCCAGTATTTAGTTCACCCACTTGTGACGGTGTTATTTGAGGCAGTCAGTGCTGTGAGTGTGTTCACGTCCCACAGGAAGATCTGTCGGTCCAGCCCAGCGGACGCCACCAGCTCCTTGTCCTTTGCATATGCTAAAGCTTTGACATAATCCTATACCACAAAACACAGCCATCACAAGAATTACAAATATATTTTATATACATTTAGTTTCCTTTAGTTTAATGTAAAACCTCCTACCTTGTGCGTTCTTAACGTGGACATACAGAAGCCTTTATGTGCGTTCCAGACTTTGACTGTCGTGTCTGAGGAAGCCGAGATCACTGAAATAAAAAATGTCATTTAATGATCAAATCTCAGGAGAAGAATCCAGAACCTGAAACAATAAGCATCAGCTCGTTAAGAGCGAATGATTACGACTTACGTGTCTTCCCATTACAACATAGTACGATGTCGTTCACCCAGTCGGTGTGGTGCTCCATCGAAGCTATGTAGGGATCCTGCTGTAATAAAACACAGCCATTCATGGTTCTCAATCGTTTTATCCGTAACAGTGGCAAAAAGACAGAATACTAGAGTGTCTAAATACTTTTGGGCATATATTGTGTGTAACAGATTATAATAATGAAAGAACAGTACTTTCTGTTGGTTGACGCTCCATATCCGGATGATGGAGTCTCTGCCAGCTGTGAAGAGCCGGTTGAGTGTAGGATCCAGCTGCAGGGCGTTCACGCCGTTCCGATTGTACTTCTCCACCTCGTCTCTTATCACGTAGGAGACCTGAGAGCACAAACAGGAAGACCTTCAGAAAAACTACATTTTAAAACCATTACTAAATAATAAATATACTACATTACTACATGGCAAAAGGTTTGCGGATGCCCCATCTAATCAGAGTTCAGATGATTTAACTACATTCACTTTTAACAAACAAATGACATGCTTCCAACTTTGAGGAACTCTGACCTTAACTTCATTTGTTTATATATAATATACCTTTTCAATTTTTTACTTAGTCTATCAGTGTACCGTACTGTACATCCTCATTGCACACTTTGCCTGATGCTGTACTGTTCATGTTGCTGCTATATTGTTTATTATACGTTTATATATAGTCTTCCTTTTCTACTATTTAACTTGATGTATACATGTTGACACCTGCACCAAAAGAACATCTGGTACTTGGCGAACAATAAAGATTCTGATTCTGATTAAGCAACCTTTGGGAAGAATTAGAATGCCTATTGTGAGCCAGGCCTTCTTGCGTCAGCTTTAACAGCAACTTGACCTGACAAGTGTGCTTTTAACTTAATGGGCACAAACATTCACAGCCACGCTCTAAAATCCTGTGGAAAGCCTTTCCAGAGGAGTGGAGGCTGTTATAGTTGCAGGGGGAGCAACACCGTATTAATGCTCGGTTTTAAAATGGGATTTCCAAGAGGCATGCTCAGGTGGCATCACGGGGCGGCACGGTGGCTCAGTGGGTCGCACTGCCGCCTCACAGCAAGAAGGTCCTGGGTTTGATTCCCAGGTGGAGCGATCCAGGTCTTTTCTGTGTGGAGTTTGCATGTTCTCCCAGAGGTTGTGTGGGTGCTTCACAGCAACATGGGCCCAGGGAGGACTTCTGTTTCTGGGTGGGGCCGGACCTGCACCTTTTACCACTATATAATATTACTGAGAATACATACATGAATGAATGTTTGGGTGTCCCAATACTTTTGGCCTGACTTGTGTGAGTGTTTTGCATTTGTGTCAGATTTACCAGCATCTCGTTTATATTCTATTACACGGGGATCTTCACTGTTTGCATACTACCGTACTAAACAGTACACAATAGTACTATTGGCCATTTTAGCTCGCCAAAATGTAGAACACTATTTAGAAAGGTGGTGTTTATAAGGTAGCCATTATGCGCTAAGCTAGCTAGCCAGCCTATTGCAATTGTTTCGTGTCGTTTAAAAACAAAACCGCTTTCACCAAACATGGGCAGTTAAATGTGTCTTATATTGAAATATTAAAAATTAGATAATCATCTGGTCAAAACTATTTCATATAAAAACTACAGCAGCTATGTTGCTAGTTGGCTAACGTAACTGTTTTTCCCACCAGTTTTGCGTTTTCATTGCCGTGATTGGCTGGCAATGATCCCGCCCTGTGATTTGATTGGTCCAAACACATGTCAATCCTCAGAACGCCTGGGAATAATACACAAACTAGCCAATCACCGTAGAGGTAGCGTGAGCGATCAGAAAACAGGTAGGGAAAAGAATGTAAAGCTTGAACTACGGACGCATCCCAATTACATACGCCATCACTACAAGTCCTCAAGTGAGCGTATCAGTAAACAGTAAGTTTACACACTACTTAGTACACTAGTTTGCTATTTGGAACGCAACCCTAGCGCTACATTATTCAAGCGCTACTCTCCAGCTCATGTGCCATAAGTATTCAGAGGCACCAGTGCTTTCTTTAAATACAATTCCGATGCATCTGATGTAACTCACGAAGACATTAATGTGATAAAAAGAGTGAAACTGTACCTGCACTTTCCTCCTACCAGCAGCGTTCTGCCTGTGATGGGTCGCCATCTTTCATGTTGACAATCTGCACCCAGCATCACATCCGTGATGTAGGAAGGACGACTTCCGGCATATTCAAGCACGTGGTTTCATCCAGGGTGCCAGTTGATTTATGCCCATGTAACACGTCTTGAAATCTTGAGGTTCACAGGGGTTCACCTTCTGAAAACATGCAAAAGGTGGATTGGCAGCTCTAAAAAACTCCTTGGTGCAAGTCAATGCATATTTGTGCACACCAAAAACTGTCAAAAACAAAACACAAAGGCAGTCCACTAAAGGAAATCACGGTTGGCATGGTGGCCCAGTCATGCTGTAGGTGCCGCCTAGCCCAATGGGTTTTGAGGCCTTTGTTTATTTATTTATTTATTTATTTATTTATTTATTTATTTATTAAGATTTTAACATCATGTTTCACACTTTGGTTACATTCATGACACAAACGTTAGTTACTGCTTACACAAGATTCTTAAGTTCACAAGTTTAATGTCAAACAGTCAGGGACAATTTTGTATCTCCAATTCACCTCACTTGCACGTCTTTGGACACAGACATGGGGAGAACATGCAAACTCCACACAGAAAGGATCTGTCACCACTTCACCTGGGGATCCAACCCAGGACCTTCTTGCTGTGAGGCGACAGTGCTACTGAACTACCGTGTCACCCTTTGAGGTCTTTATAGGCTCTCTAATCTATCACAAGTGCCTGATCTCTTTTGACTGATTGGACACAAATGCGCACAGACATACTCCATACTCCATATTGCAAAAAAGCCTTTTCTGATTATAGATGGATGGATGCAGAAAAACTAGTACTGAGTGGTTCTTGTACTTTACATATAATGGATAACTGATAACTGTAATGATTATGCAGAAGGTATAATTTCAGTATAAAGTTAGACTTAATAGTAATAGTAATTAAATTATTAAATAGTAAAGTGACGTGACAAATGTTGCACAAGTTGGGCCAATATAGCCATATACATACATATACACATATATACATACACAGATATTCACATATGCAAATACATACTCATATACATTCATACACAAACATACACACACATGTACGTACACACATGGCTACAGCCAGCCGTCCCTGCCTGGAGGAGTTGTAGAGTCTAATGTCTCTGGTTTTGCTTGCTGTTATAACTGTTATGATTTTGGATTCGGATGTTTTAATCTAAACTAACTCATGGCCAAGTGTCTATGTACTTTTGGCCTTGTGCATGACAGAATTTAGCCCAAGTACCCAGGACCCTGTACCTGTGCGGCATCTACAAGCTCTCCCTGACCCTGATGTCTTGCCTTTAACATCAATGCTGTGAATAAGTACAGACTTATTTAAGTGCTCTACCTCCATCTGGTGGACATTAGTTGTTTCAACACCCCAATATCATTATCATGTTAATAAAAGTTAATGTGTTAATGCACATCTATGGATATTTAACTCACAGACACTTAATTTTTCAGTACGGTGAATAAGTAAATATCTGACAAATTGTCTATCAAGCGACCATGAATAAATAATCAACCACATCCAGAGGTGCTTGGATTCAGATCCGGTGACTGGGAGGGCCACTGAAGTCCACTAAAATCACTGTAGTGTTAATAATAGTTAATGTGTTAATGCACATCTATGGATATTTAACGCACAGACACAATAATTTTTCTATTATATGACATATTGCATATACTGTATATTTATTACCTACCAACACTGTACTGTAATACTTACTTAATACTTGTACTGTCATACATACTTAATATTTCTTACACACCTTGAGCCATACTTAATTAATCATTCAAAAGCGAGGCCTTTAACGCTCAAATTGTGTTCAGTCATCACTGTAAGTCACTTTGGATAAAAGTGGCCGCTAAATGCTGCAAATGTGAATGTGAGCGTTCTGAACAGCCCCTGGGGCCTGGGATTAAAGCTCAGCTGTGAGGACTTGCCAGTGTGTCCCAGTAATTTTTATTAGGACAAAGTGGTTATTTTAGAGCAGAATATGTTTTAAGTGTTTGAGTTTCCTATTGATCAATTATTCATAAACAGAAAAGAACACAAAAGTTCCCGTGACATCCGTACATGTTCCTTATACGAGTATGTAAACCTCTGACTGCAGCTTCATCTCAATTTTTGCTTAGAAAGAAGGATGACGTTCATGAGTGGACCAGGATTTATTGTCCTTTTATTACTATTATTGCATTTAATTCATGTTTTACGACCCTCTTTGAGAGAATTCCATTAATCCCATCCACTTAACCAAGATGCATTCCATGACCTTGTCCTCATACTTGTGGAAAACCACCGTATTAAAGCCGTTCTGCTCTGGAGCCGCTCGGTGACACACTGTGCCGGGATGAGGGACGCTCTGCTCGGGGGCTCGACCGAGAAATTTGGGTCTAGGACGAATTTAATTCTCATGGATTTTTTCCTCAAGGCTCATTTGTAATTACAGACAAGTGACACATTAAAGGAAAAAACAAATACCTGATTAAGTCGTGTGTGGCCGGCTGCAGTTCATGTCTTGTGTTGGTGTGGGCATGGCCGATCTGGATTTTAGCTTCATTTATGCCTACACTGGAAGAGTTTAATTCAACGTACTCAGCATACAAGTTCATGTTTTAGAAATGGACTTACCATTTGATTCGGTTCTCTTGGAGATGTTTCAGTGCACCGTTGCGTTGTCTCACATCCTTACTCATGTACAACAGCACAGTTAAGCTTCAGGGATGTTATTTGGGGATTTTTAATCACGTGAACATTTTTTATCATTATAAGTGATTGCCTGGCTGTATCCCAAACCACATTCTACAACCCCAAATCAGAAAAAGTTGGGACAGTATGGAAAATGTAGATCAAATAAAACACTGTGCTCTTTACATTTACTTTGACTTTATTTGATGTCAGACAGGATGAACCTAAGATATTTCATGTTTTATCTCATTTATTTGTTTAATTTATTAATAAACATCCATTCCTGCATTTCAGGCCTGCAACACATTCCGAAAAAAGTTGGGACGGGGGCAATTTAGGGCTAGTAATGAGGTGAAAAACTAAATAATGATGTGATTCCAAATAGGTGATTGTGATCATGGTTTGGTACAAAAGCAGCGTCCAGGAAAGGCCGAGAGTCTCTGATGAGTAAAGATGATCAGAGAATCTCCAGTTTGTCCACAAATGTGTGAGAAAATGATTGAAATGTTTAAAGACAATGAACCTCAAAGAAAGATTGGAAGGGATTTGCATGTTCTCCCTCTGCAGTGCAGAATATCATTAAACCATTCAAGGAATTGGGAGGAATTTCAGTGTGTAAAGGCCAAGAGTGCAAGCTTAATCTGAACGCTCGTGATCTTCCACCCCTCAGACGGCACTGACGCTTGTGCACCTTTATACAAATTAAAAATCAATAAGAATTTATTTACATTTGATAAGAACTCCGTTGGTTGCTCCACATTATATTTGTCCACCATGTTTGTTAAATTTTTGGTGAGGAAAGTCGTGCCGCACTGAATGCTGGGATTGCCTTCAGCGCTGTGGAAGAGTCGGACGCTCCCTCGTTATTCAGTCAGATCATCACTCAGGATTAAGGCGCCTCAGTAGGAGCATTTTAAGGTTTCTAGGAATTTAGACATGCCCTCTTCTCGGGAGCGCACATAGGATGAAGTAAAATGCGCTATGTAGAGAGATCACCAGGTTTTCAGACAGACCCTTCAGATCTGAAGCTCCTGCCATACATGCCCAAAAGTTCACACGGAGCAGGGTACGATGCTGCTTGTTGTATGTTTCACTCTGCACTCGTTACGTTTCTACACCCAGTTATTGGTTTTTTTTCTTTAATTTGTCACCCGTGTGTGTGTAAAATTCCCTCTCTGCATCTTGGTATTAATGTATTTTGTCATGTATCGGTCTTCTGCCGTCCATCTGCCGCATTACAAAATATTCTTGTTTACATTCGAATGCCGTCGCCGAATGTGTGCGGCGCAGATGAAGCAAACATGAACTCTGCCCACATCAATGGAACCTTATTTGCCATCCAAATACCAGCAAATGTCACAATAAAGCCGAGCGAAATGCCACCAGAGGTCTTTTCCCAGAACTCACTCGGGGGAACTTGGGCCGGTTGCTTTGCATGCTTGAGATGAATCGTCTCATGTACAGAATAATCGTCGTTTGACGTGGTGGCTTTGAAGTCGGAATATTCATTCACACTCATCACGTCTTTTCAGTCTTCAGCGAATTACAAAACATTACAGGGCACACACACACACACACACACACGCGCTTCAGGCCATTTAGTAGCTCCAATGGACCTGACTGAACGTCTTTGGACTGTGGGAGAAAACCGGAGCATCTGTAGGAAATCCACACGGATACAGGGAGAACATGCAAACTCCACACAGAAGTCGAACCCAAGACCTTGCATTTCCATGATCTTCAATAAGTTTCCGCACTTGTATATTGTGGTTATAAGCGGTGAGGGTGCAGCAGTAGGAGGAGTAATCGGTCATGTCTGATAGACTGAGAGACGCTTATAGTCCGGATTTAGCTCCATCTGATTTCCACCTTTTTGGACACTCAGAGAAGCTTTAAGGGGAAGAAGATATTCATGTGATGATGATGTGAAAGCAGCGGTGCATCAGTGACTATGAGCTCAACCAAAAACATTTATCGCTGACGGCATTAAAAAGCTGACACGACGCTGGGAAAATGCATCGGAGGTTGACGACGTAGAAAAGTGATGTTGAGGCCGCTCCGGTGGCGCAGCGGTAGAATCACACGCTAAACACCAGCTCTGCCTGCTGTAACTAATGCAATAACTAATGCAATTACGACCTCTGCTGGCTGATTGATGGCGCCTGCACAGAAATGAGAAAAGAGTGCTGTCAGGGTGTGTCTCTCTGAACACAGTGCTGAGCTGCACTGCACTCGTCAAAGTGTAGGTGACAAGATGCATACGGCTGCTGCCCACGTGTCGGAGGGACATGGGTTAGCTTCGTTCTCCTAAATCAGAGTGGGGATCGGCAGTGGTGGAGAGGAAGCATGATGCAATGGGGCAATTGGATGCGTGATGTTTATTTATTAGGATTTTAATGTCATGTTTTACACACTTTGGTTCCACTCATGACAGAAACGGTAGTTACATGTGTAACAGAGAGGAAACCCACGCAGACACGGGGAGAACATGCAAACTCCACACAGAAAGGACCCAGACCACCCCACCTGGAGATCGAACCCAGGGCACACAACTCTTAAGCATATCATGTCAAGAATAGTTGGAATTGTATAATGCACATCAACACTGGACTCTTAAATAAAGAAAATGTTTTCCATCTGATAATTCAATCCCTCAAAACCATCAATTCCTGATTCTCACTAATAATCAGGTCCAAATTCCTTCCGCTGGTGAAAGACGACGTGACTCAGATCTGCCGTTACAATCAGAGTCTCTTGCGTTTCCAGTTTCTCGGACGTCAGCATGGTTTGAAAGCTAATACTTCTTTGCACATGTTAGTCATTTTATTTGGAAATTAGCTTTCGAAATCGGCAGCTCGCGATGCCTCCGCGCTTCCCGACGACGAGCTCCGGCGATCGCACAGGAAGAACTTAAAAACGACCGCACTGCAAATAAAAAAATGTGGGAAGCCGAGGCCGAGTTAATTCTTTAAAGGTGCGCCGTGCAATTTCCGGACAACAAAGTGGCGTCCCCGCCACTAAATCTGCTACGAAGCTCGAACGAATAAAAAATACAGCTTAAAAACGTAAAAACCAGTAACAGATGTCGCCGATGAAATGAGTTCTCTAGTGCTAGTGGCTTAGTAAATAGTGTCATCGGTCATAAATACTGGAAGAGACCCCCCTCGTGTACTGATCCGCTTACAAAACAAAGACACTGGATGTTTCAGATGCTCGTCTTTATCTTTAGCTGGATTCTTCATCTGAATAAATATCTGTAATAATTTGGACTTTATTATTATCATATGCATACAATGCATACAAAACAAAAGATAAACACACAACCCCAATCTCAAAAAAGGGACTTTATTTTTTACAGGTATTCAATGATGTCAGCTCATCATCTAAAACTCAATCCCAGCAAGACAGAGCTGTTACTTATTCCTGGAGATCATTCTCCAACCCAGGACCTAGTCATCTCTCTTGATGACTCCCAGATCAGACCATCTGATAATGTGAGGAGCCTTGGTGTTGTCCTGGATAACCAGCTGACCTTTTCTCCTTATGTAGCTAACATGACAAGATCGTGTCGGTTCCTCCTCTACAACATCAGGAAGATCCGTCCATTTCTCTCCATGGAAGCCACTCAGATTCTTTTGTAGTTGCTTGTAATCTCACGGTTGGACTACTGCAAGGTGGACTACCTCCTGGCAGGTGCTCCTATGTCCACTATTAAACCCTTGCAGCTTATCCAAAATGCAGCTGCTCACCTGGTTTTTAACCAACCTAAACGCCTCCACATCACCCCACTGCTGCGTTCTCTTCACTGTCTTCCTGTAGCCGCCCGCATTCAGTTGAAAACACTGATGCTCGCCTACAAAGCCAAAAATGGACCAGCCCCGAGCTACATTCCAGGTCTAATCAAACCTCATGCTGTACCATGCAACCTCCGAGCCACTAGTCTCGCTCGACTTGATCCTCTATCCAGAACTCAAGGAAGACGAGCATCAGCATCAAGGATCTTCTCTGTACCAGCACCCAAGTGGTGGAACGAGCTTCCCTGGTCTGTCCAAACATCTGAGTCTCTCGCTGTCTTTAAAATATGATTAAAAACCTTCATCACTTTTTTACTAAGCACTTAAGCTGACTTGTACTTACTTACTAACACTCTTATTCATTTCTTGGGAAAAAAAAAAAACTTTGGTTCTTTGGTTTGTGTTCTTGGACTGTTGTTTACTTAAACTACTTGTTTACGTAAACGAGTAAGGTAATGTTCACTATGGAAGCACTTCTGTAAGTCACTCTGGATAAGAGCGTCTGCTAAATGCCGACAATGTAAATGTAAACAGCACAAACAACATGAATATTTAACGTTTCATCTCTCAACTTTATTGCTTATTGTATATATGTGCTTAATTCTCATTTAAGGCATGTAAAGCATTTTAAATCCTTGTGACAGGGGCCATTAAAAACTGTGGAATAATGTGTTTTGTGTTTCTTGGTCGTGTAATGATTAACAAAACAAGCAAACTCTCGTATTTGATCTCTCTGTTGACCAGAGACATTACAGAACCGCTCTTCTCATATCCAGGATTAACGATGTGCTTGAGGTTTGTACATGTCGTCCCTCTTCTCGCTGTTTTCCATCAAGTCTGGAGTCAAAACACGTCTCCTCTCCCAAAGCCGAGCTCTGTAAAGGGTAAGACGTAAAATTTGGGAACTTGTAGAAACTTTGCTCAGTATTTTATTATTTTCTTAAATCTTTTTTCCCTGTCAGAGATCAGCGTGGCCGTGGGTTCATCTGTGGAGCTGCACTGTGCGAATGAAACCACAGCAGGATCAGATTGGAGGCTGAATGAATTATCGGTTGGCACCGGTGATGTTCTTCACTTACACAACACCAGCCTGGACGATCAGGGCGTCTATACGTGTCACGACCAGGATGGAGATACAGTCGAGACGATACATCTGAGATTGGGTTGTGAGTAAAGAAACGTGGCTGCCACAACATAAAGACCCACATATAATATGAATATACACCAATCAGCCATAACATTAAAACCACCTCCTTGTTTCTACACACACTGTCCATTTTATCAGCTCCACTTACCATATAGAAGCACTTTGTAGTTCTACAATTACTGACTGTAGTCCATCTGTTTTTCTACATACTTTTTAACCTGCTTTCATGCTGTTCTTCAATGGTCAGGACCCCCACAGAGCAGGTATTATTTAGGTGGTGGATCATTCTCAGCACTGCAGTGACACTGACATGGTGCTGGTGTGTTAGTGTGTGTTGTGCTGGTATGAGTGGATCGAACTCAGCAGTGCTGCTGGAGTTTTTAAATACCGTGTCCACTCACTGTCCACTCTATTAGACACTCCTACCTAGTTGGTCCACCTTGTAGATGCTGTGTGAGTCGGTCATCTAGACCTTCATCAGTGGTCACAGGACGCTGCCCACGGGGCGCTGTTGGCTGGATATATTTGGTGGGTGGACTATTCTCAGTCCAGCAGTGACAGTGAGGTGTTCAAAAACTCCAGCAGCGCCGCTGTGTCTGATCCGTTCATACCAGCACAACACACACTAACACACCAGCATCGTGTCAGTGTCACTGCAGTGCTGAGAATGATCCACCACCTAAATGTGTTGTCGATCAGTCGTGTAGTGAGAATAGCACAACGACCTAAAACACACCCGAGTGCAAGAGATCCAGTCGCGTAGTGTGAACTGTACAGCGACCCGAAAACTCCAAAAGTCGTGTAGAGTGAACTTGGCACTTAATTTTGTCCCTCCATATTTCTCATAGATGCTCCGTCTCCACCCGAGGTTCGATGCTGGTCACCGAGTTATCCAGTTAAAGCCCTGTGCTCATGGACTCTCACTCCAGACCCTGTACTGCAGACCCAGTACATCTCCACCTACTGGTAGTGTATGGAAGCACAGCAGTGCTGTAAGTGTGAACAACTTTCTCAGAGACGACGAGGTTCAAATCTGTCCTGAATACTTGAATTGTGGACTTGCTTTGAATGCGGACAGGTATCAAGGGGTTGTCCACCCGTGCCCGAGACAGGACGAGCAGGTCAGACGGTGCGTGTTAGAAGGACTGGACATCTACTCCAACGAGCCGTACCTGGTTAACATCACCGCCGTCAACGCTCTGGGGAGCGCGAGCCGCATCATTTCTGTTATCTTCGAGGACATCGGTGAGAACATTTTATTACAATGTGCATTCTATCTTAGGGTGATATGATGGCTCACGGCTCCAAAAATCTCAGAGAGGGCAGTCATGGGAGAAGAATGCTAACCAGTCATGTTTTGTTGCCCATCATTTATTCATTCATTCAATTTCTTAACCGCTTATCCAATCAGGGTTGCAGGGATGGTGCTGGAGCCTATCCCAGCTTTTCAATGGGCACAAGGCACACAGTAACACCTTGGACGGGACGCCAGTCCATTGCAGGGCAGACACACACATACACACACCAATTTACCTATAGGGCAATTCAGTGCCGCCAATTAACCTGCATGTTTTTGGACTGTGGGAGAAAACCAGAGCTCCCGGAGGAAACCCACGCAGACACGGGGAGAACATGCAAACTCTGCACAGAAAGGACCCGGACCGCCCCGCCTGGGGATCGAACCCAGGGCCTTCTTGCTGTGAGGCGACAGTGCTACCCACTAAGCCACCATGCCGCCTGTCGCTATTTTACCCAAACATGCAAAATAAGAACTGCTGTAGTTACGACTTCTGTACGCGATACGGATCTCCATATGAACCCGCCTGGTGCAGGTGAAAAGAAGCGGACGGTCACTGCACACGTGCCGGAGGGAACAAAATATGATTAGCTAATTAAATACGGGGGGAATTGCAAACAAAATACACACACACACAAACAAACAAACACACACACACACACGCACCTCCTGGCATTTTAATTTCCTTTGTTCGTGTTCTGCAGTGAAGCCGAACCCTCCAGTTAACGTGAAAGTGAAGGTGTTACCAGGTAAGAAGATCTCTGTGCAGTGGTCTCCTCCGCCCACGTGGCCGGACCCCGTGAACTTTCCCCTGAGGTACAACGTGCAGTTCCAGTGGGGCAAACCAGAGATGACTAGTGTAGTAAGTCTCTCACGTCTTTAACAAAACAATAAGCTAATACACATACATGTTTTAAAAGCTGACCCTGGAATCTTGTGTTGTAGATGCGCTCAATCGAGTCAGACAGTGTGGTCCGGAGCGGGATTGTGGCTGGACGGACGTATTTTATCAGAGTGTCCTGCATGGATTTCCTCGGTCATGGTCAGAGCAGCGACTGGAGCGACCTTGTGAACGTTACTCTGCCCAAGAGCTGAAACACAGATAATAGATAGAAGCCGCTTTTACACTATAAGTTTGTCAATTCTTGTCAGAACTTGTAAGAGAAGTACGTTGTCTGAGAAAAAAGTTTACACAGAATAAAGTTAATAAAGCAAGACATTTTATTAGCACCCAAAACTTCAGAGAACTGCAGGCGGGTCCAAAATCAATGATGCTTTATTTATTCTAGCATAACAGTATAATAATAATAAACAAAAATAAATAAAATAATAATAATACTAGTAATAATAATAATACGTATAATAAAATAATAATAATAATAATAATACATAAAATAATAAAAATAATGATAAAACAAATAAATAAAATAATAAATAAAATAATAATAATACTAGTAATAATAATAATAATAAAATAAAATAATAATAATAACAACATTTTTTATAATAAAAATATTTTAAATAAAATAATAAATAAATTATAACAATAGTAAAATAATAAATAAATAATAATAATAACAGTACATTATTAATAGTACAAGAATAAAATAAAAGAATAAATCATAATAAAAACAACATTATAATAATAAAAATATAATAATAATAACATAATAATAATATTATAATAATATAACAATAATATTAATAATAGTAAAATAATAAAATAAAATAAATAATAATAATAACAACAATATTATTTACATTTTCAGCATTTAGCAGACGCCTTTATCCAAAGCGACTTACATTACAGTTACTGTATACAGCCTGAGCAACTGAGGGTTAAGGGCCTTCCTTGCTCAAGGGCCCAACAGCAGCAACCTAGCAGTGGTGGGGCTTGAACCAGCAACCTTTGGATTACTAGTCCTGTGCCTTAACCACTAGGCTACGGCTTGCCCTAAATAAATAAATTACTTTAAATAAAATAGTAAATAAATAATAATAACAATAACAGTATATTAATAATAATAATAACATTTTAATAATAATAAAAATAATAATAATAGTAAAATAATAAAATAAAATAAATAATAATAATAATAACAATAAGAGTATATTCATAATAATAACATAATAATAAAAATATAAATATAATAATAATGATATAACAATAATAATGATATTATTATTAATATTAATAACAGTAGTAGTAATTAAAATAATAATAATAATAATAGAATTTTATATATAAGCCCCTTTCAATGAACCCAAGGATACTGTACAGATGAAATACAGCACATTAAATACATCAGTAATACTAATAAAACAGATTTCAATAGATTAAACTAATTAAAATTAATAATAAAAGCTAAAAGCAAATGAATTCTGTGAATGTTCAGTGACAATATAAAAACTACAAGCGACCAGCCCAGTCAGTCAGTTACATTGATAACCAGCGGAGTAACAAACTCAGAATGTCGCACCCCCATGGTAAAAGACGGCGGCTTGGGCAGGTGCACGTTCACTTTCTCCGGGTAGTGAGTCCCCGGTCCCGGTTTCAGGGTGGCATCACCGAGGACGGTGTGGCGACTCTGGATGGAGAACGATGGCTGTTTGTTGAGGTAGATGCTGGGGTCTGTGCTCCTGTAATGAGCCGGTCCGGGCGTCGTCGCCAGGTCCTCTGTGGGCCCTCCGGTCTTCACGCGCCTGGACATGGAGTAGCTGGCACTGGAGGGCTTGTTGGGCACACGTGAGCCCAGCAGGTTAGGCAAGGTGTAGCGGTTGGGCGCGGGCACGGCGTCCACGCTACGGTAGCGGGTGCGAAACGCCATGGTGAAGGACGGAGGCTGGCGCTGCAGGTTCACCGGTGGCACCCTTTCAGGGCTGTAGGCTCCCGGACCAGGAGTTTGGAAGGTCTGAGCTGGGGATGGAAGGGGAGGGGGAGGGGGAGGGGGGGGGGGGGGGGGTGCAGTTTGCTTTTTATTAAACTTTATTATACTTGTAAATATGGTCAAAAGTTTGTGAACACCCCTCTTAATTGTTACCACAGATGTTTCTATTACTACAAGGTGGAAAAATCACAAATGAACAAATGACACGTAGTGTGTCAAATCTGGTGTAGAGGAACTCCAGTGGCCTTTACAAAGTCCCAAACTCAATTCCACAGAAGAACTCTGGGATGAGTTGGAACGTCGATTGTAAGCCAGACTTTCTCGTTCTGTACGGATGGCCAAAACCACAAGCTGTCCATATTTTTATGATATTTTATCTCAAAAACTGAGGAAAACAGTCTTACAATTATTTATCTATCTGTCTGTCTCTCTGACTGTCTGTCTGTCTGTCTGTCTGTATGTCTGTCTACCTATTTGTCTGTTGATCCATCTGTCTATCTGTCTGTCTGTCTGTCTGTCTATCTATCTACTTATCTATCTGTCTGTCTGTATGTCTGTTTATCTATCTATCTGATTGTCTGACTGTCTCTATGTCTATCTATCTGTCTGTTGATCTGTCTATATATCTGTCTGGCCGTCAGTCCGTCCGTCCGTCCATCCGTCTGTCTGTCTATCTGTCTGTCTGTCAACCTATCTGTCTGTCTGTCAACCTATCTATCTGTCTGCTCGTCTGTCTGTCTGTCTACCTATCTTTCTGTTGATCCATCTGTCTATCTATCTACCTATCTTTCTATCTGTCTGTCTGTCTGTTTATCTATTTATCTGTCTGTCTATGTCTGTTTATCTGTCTGTCTATCTGTCTGTCTATTTATCTGTTCGCCTATCTGTCTATCTGTAAGTCTGTCTGTCTCTTTGTCTGTTTATCTACCTACCTATCTATCTGTCTGTCTGTCTGTCTGTCTGTCTGTCTATCGATCCATCTGTCTGTCTATCTATCTATCTATCTATCTATCTATCTATCTATCTATCTATCTATCTATCTATCTATCTATCTATCTATCTATCTACTTATCTATCTGTCTGTCTGTATGTCTGTCTGTCTGTATGTATGTCTGTCTCTCTGTCTGTTTGTTTGTCTGTGTATTTATCTATCTAAGGTATTCAGTGGGGTCGAGGTAAAGATTCTGTACAGGCCATGAACCCTCTAAACTCAGTGATTAGGAGGGGTGTCCACCTACTTTAGTCTATAATGGTTATGAATTTATGATTTTAAACAATGAGATGTTTTAATGATAACTGTACCAGTGGGGGGGGGGGGGGGGGGGGGGGGTAAAATCATCAAACCAGCACGTTCTTCTTACCTCCAGGCTTCTTCCGGCCCAGCATGGAGTAGGACGGGGTGCCGTCTCTCCCGAAACGAGTGATTTTACCGTCCACGTGGTAGCGCGGGCCAGGACTGGAGTCCTCAGACACCACTACCCAGAATTCAATGAAAGACAAAGCAGTTAAAGACCTAGCTCCTCTGGATAGTCATGCTCGGTTAGCATTTTACAGACAGTATTTACCTTTCTGGTCACACTTAGTTAGCGTTTAGTTTTTACATGAAGCTACAATTGTAATAAGTGTGTAATTAAATTTTGCTTCTGCCCCCTAGTGGAAACAAAGCTGATCTCATAACATAAACACCATCGTCATGTGATTTTTACATCATAGGACGCAGCGTAAACATTTAGCCGTGGCGTGTTCTGGTTAATTTGCAGCAGCTACAGCTACAGTTTGGAAACGGGATGCCGCGGCGGGATCGTAATCCGTCTCGGGAGTTTACGTGAGGGAGGTCCAGCAGCCCGGCGGTTATGATGAGAAGAAAGATCTCAGCTCAGTCTGGTGTAAACTGCGCGGTCTGATTCCACTTACTTTTGCTGCTCATGCGGCGGTGGAAGGAGAACGCCGGACTGCTCAGCTTTGTGTAGTCGTGGTTTATGTAGCCGACGGTCGGGGGGAGGGCGTAGTGCCCCGGTCCGGGTCCTGAAACACAACGAGACGTTAATCCTTCAGTGGATTATCTTACGTTAGCACTTAGTGCTAATACATTAGATAGACAGAACCCAACAACCTTCACCAACAGGATGTATAAAATCTATCCTCAATAATAAATACTAATACTAATAATAAATACTATAAATAACAGACAGATAGACAGACAGATAGATATACACACAGACAGACAAACACACAGACAGATAGACAGACACACAGATGGATGGATGGACGGACGGACGGACGGACGGACGGACGGACAGACAGACAGACAGACAGACAGACAGACAGACAGACAGACAGATAGATAGATAGATAGATAGATAGATAGATAGATAGATAGATAGATAGATAGATAGATAGACACACAGACAGATAGATAAATAGACACACACAGATAGACAGACATACAGACAGACATCACAAAGGAAATTAAAGGTGTGTTTGAAATATAAAATATCTGTTTGTGAAAATTGAATCAGATCAAGGGCTGACATTGGACAAAAAGGCCTGGGTCACAATCAACCTTCCAGTTCATCCCAAATGAGTTCAGAAGGAATGAGGTCAGGATTCTGTCCACATCAATCAACTCTTCAATTCACATCTTTATGGGCCTTGTTTTGTACACAAGGGCACAGTCATGCTAAAAAAGGCCTTCCCCAAACTCTTGCCACAGGTTTAAGAAGTATATTTATCTTATATTTAAGGCCCTACCTAATTCATGAGCCGTTCCCGTGTAACACGCAATTCGCTTTGAAATTCAAACTTTAATGTTTGTGTTAAACGATTTAACGTTTTAATTCGTGTAGCGTTCGAGTGTCTCATGTTTGCTGGTTAATCTGCACATTGAGGCGTCCTAGCAATCCTACAGCAATTCAGTTAGCAATCGCTAAAGTCTAAAGCAGCTAAAAATAGGACTCTGGTAACTGAGTTTGAAAAACTAACAAACAATTCTGTGGACTTTTGGGGAGTTTTCGTCTTTGAGATGGATGTTCTAGGTTTACATTCAACCGTTAAGGTAGTTGTGCTGTGTGCTGTAGCTTCTATTTGTTCTATCATTCCATTTATGTTACTGTGTGTAATTGAATGAAAGCTGTGAAATGTGGCTCTTTTCTTTCCCTGGTTATATTGTAAATCTGTTTTCCTCATTTTATTCTTGATCCCTGAACCCAGGCTCTTCAGATCCACACGTCTTGTCTTTATGGGTGGTCAGGTGACCAGACCAGCTCTATAAAAACTAAAATCTTCAAAACCAGGGTTCACTTTGGAAGGACACTTGAGAGAAAATGAACTCTTTTTTTTTTTGGTTACCATTCATCCACATGTGCAGAACACATTTCTCCGGACCAGAAACACACAGCTGTAAAAAGCCTCATTTAAAATCCTGACTTTCAATAAGCCATGAAATTTCATACTGCGTTTCAAAGTAGCTCGAGTTTCTACCTAGAGGTGGAGCAGGTGTCCCACCGGGCTCGTTCTCGACTCCACTCTGGTTTGTTATGATTTCTAAGTGATCTGAGGTTCGACAAACAGAAACGATGGATGTTCTTAGGAACCTCGCATTATTAAAGGTATTAAAAAGCCGTTTCCTTTGTAGCCGCAAACAGTATTTATGACGTAGCTGCATTTTACAAGCTGAAGTGTCTTTTGCTCTCCAACAAGGACTGTTTAAACTTTCCAGGATTTTAATAAAGAAGTTTGTGTCAAAATGTGTAAACTTCATAACACACAAAAAAACCCAGATTGGTGAACAAACCTCAATTTAAACGTTTCAAAATGCAAGCAAAAACAAATATAAAGCAGAAAGCTGTGATGCAAGTTGACTTTAATCTCTATTTAAACAAAAACACCATGAAAACTTTTCTATTTTATTTTTTGTTTTTTTACATTAAATGTTTTTAAAAACATCTTGAACAGGTGTGAATGAAGCAACCACAAAAGGTCTAGTTCTTTATTTCACAAAAAATAAAGGTGTTTCCACATCTACAATGCATAGTATTATAAATATGTTCAGGAAGGAATCTGGAGAAATCTGTGTGTAAAGTGCAGCACTACTACTGAAGAAGTGTAAACTTTCATTCTGTATAGAACAGCTTAAGAACAACGTTTGTCAAAGCACAAGTGCAATGATTTTAAGTATTCCATCGTCTACAGTCCATACATTATTAAAAGATTCAAAGAATCAGGATAAATGTATGTAATGAATGTGAGCTTCAGTTCCTCAGAGTACTGCAAAAACTAGCCTGCTTTTATTATAGACGTCACCATATATGGACTTATATAGAACAAAAATTATACCATCTATTGTCAATAAACACTAAAGTCTAGACTCAGTGGAAACCTAATCGACATCCCTAAATTTTCAGCGCTCAGGCTGACCGGAAATAAATAGAAGCACCATGGAAATGTGTGTTGTGGTTTGGAAAATGAACAGAGTGTAGTTCAAAAGTGCATTAACGCTGTGGTACGTGTGTTTAAATAATAATCCTAAATAATTTCTACACATTTTGGGGAACAAATGCTGCTGTCCAGGCACAAATCCACATTCTGCACAGATTATGGCATACTCAGAGTGCTAGACTGGCCTGCCTGCAGTTCTAACCTGTCATCTATTAAATATACAGTATGTGCAAAATACAACAATAAAGCCACTTATGGTTGCACTACTGAAAGACTGGATCAGTGTGTTATGATAATGCAGTTGTAAACATGTTGCCATCCCAACATTTTTATACGTACCGCAGGCATATTTACAAAAACCTGGCTCCATTGAGAATTGAGTTTGAATTATGGCAGGTACTAATCTGATGTACATTTTGCACCGTGACTTCAGACACAGGCTGATCTTAATGTGTGTTATTAATGTTCTGCAAATTCTAATGTTCAGTCAAACAAAATATCTAACAAACAGAAAAAAACTTTAACTATAAAAGAAATAAAAGTGACCCTCAGACACTCACCCATCACCCTGCCGGCTATTAATGGACGCTGCCTTGTCACCTCCGCCATGGAGTCCAGAGGCACCGAGTCTGTGCTGCTTTACAGAACAGGTCAGGGATTCAGTGACACACACAGAGGAGATAACGTCCCCCTCCCTAAATAATACATGACCCTCACAATACTGAGAAACATGATCCTGCAAACACTCGTCCTGTATCCACGTCCTCACTGTTCAAAAGCTCAGACCTATAAGCCTTGATTCAGACGAAATGAAAGAAAGATAATTCCACATATCATCATATAATCAGAAATTAGATTTTTTATAATATAATTTTTTAACATGGGGAATGAATTTGAAAGGAGGTATGAGGAGTGTAAACAGTGCTTTCATTGTTTTTACTTTTTATGTCTGATTATCTACAGATATTAAATTTTATTAGTATTTTATTTTATTTTATGGCCAGCTGAGCCTCCCTCACTGATAGTGGATTTGAGTAACACACTGAGCACTGAGGAATGTAGATCATTCTTATATTTGTTTAAAAATAATAATAATACATTCTTTATGTTTTCCTGCTTTTTATGTATGTTTGTGGTTAGTTTCACTACATTTAGTTTACTTACATTTAGATTCTCTGGTAAACTAATAAATGTGTGAAAATCATCATCAGGATAAATAAAATAAAACAGAAGTATTACAGAAATTAATACAAATTAAATAATTTTTGTACATTTATTTTTACTTTTAATTTTATTATTAAACAGAATTTTAATGTGGTTTTATTTATTTACTTTTGTTTTTATGTTTTTTTTTTATTATTACTTCATTACATTATTATTACAGTTTTATAATTTTTATATAAATATTAATTATTTTTATAATGCATTGTCTGATCACATAAGAATTCCTAACTAATGTTGGATGATGGAACTCAATTTTATTTGTAGTGTGTGCAGTATTATTGTTGGGACCTTTTTAGAGAGTTTTAAGGATCATGTTTGATTTAATGATCATTTCAATAGAATTTTAAAAGCTTATTGTTATTTAACATTTTAAATAAAGAATTATAAATATAGTATATATTTTATATCATGAAATATAATTTATCATCATTTTTATACATTTATTATGATTATAATTAATAATGAATTTAAAGACTTTTCCATAAAAAGGTTTAATGTTTATCTTTTAATAGGTTATTATTTTTTGTATTATTATTTATTTATTTTATTGTTTCAGTTTATTAATATAAAAAAACACTTTTAGACAAAAAATATAAAATTCACCCTTTAACAAAAAAAATAATATATTAAAAAAATGTTTTTAAAAAGCTCTGAAGAATCAGAGGAAACCGGTTCATATTTAAAGAATAAACATCTTTATTCTTTTGTTGTAGTGTGTAAAAATTAAATACATTTACATTCAGTCAAAACCTTTAAACATTATAATTACATCAAAGCAAAAATGAAACCTCACTTTCCAAAAAATCTCTTTCCAAATAAAACAAATTTTTAATTTGATTTAGAGCAGCATTAAATAATCTCACACTTTTAGCTGAATATTCTGCTACAATCAGATGATTTTATTCTTTAAAGATGAAGCTTTTATTATTTTGAGTGTTCTTGACTGGACCCACAGCAGCCCGGCGCTGGATTCTGATTACAGCCGCTGAGTCTCTCACATTCTGCTCCTCCTGATGATGAAGATTAGACTTGACTCGGGGGCTGATTTTACTCTCGGTTATTAGATCCGACGAGAGCAAAATGAATCCATGATTCTGACTGATGATTTTATAGCAGTAAACACAGAGTTTATTAAAATGTGATATTTGGGTTTTATTAAAGATTTTAAATGGTTTTTTTTCTCACATCTGAAATCAACCTTTTAACCAAAAGGAAACTTTATTTTAATTACTTAACTAAAAGCTCAGAAAAGAAATAAAACATAACTTTTAAATGTTATCTAGTTTTAAAAAAATCAAAAAATAAAATTATTATTTTTATTAATATTATTATTAATTATTTTTTTTTTATTTCAAGTTTTAATTTAAAATTGTGGTTTTGTTTTTATTTTAGATTTTTATATTTCAGTTTAGTCCTGACTGAGGTAACTACAAACTCAGAGCCGCGTCTGCTCAGTAAAAATGTGTGTAAATGAAATAACTTTTACTAAAGCTTTCAAAAATCAACCTTTTAGCAAAAAAATAAAGAATTAAATTGTTTAAAAAAACTGTAATCATTCTCAAAATCCCTAAAGAAATAACATAAATAATAAAAATTATAAAAGATAAAATCTTTATTATTTTATTAAATAAATAATAAAAGATCAAATCCAAATGTAAAAAGATTTTGATTTAAATAATATTTTAAGATTAATGTTAATATTTTTATATTTTAATTTATACATTTCTAAATATGTTTCTAAATATTAACATGATTGTTAAAGATTTATGATGATTAACATGAAGTTTTAAAGATTTTAGTTTTAGTCATGGTAGTGTTTAAAATCAAAAAAGAAAATACATATATATAAATGCAAACAAAAATGGTTTTGTGAACAGTTTTTGGACTGTATTAATTTAGAAAAACAGTACAAAGGAAAAATTGGTCTTAAACTTTTTGACTGATCTTAAACTAAATTTGTCTCATCCTGGCTTGTTACCTACTGACCTGTCTACCAGTGGAAAGCTTCAAAATGAATGTGTTTAATCATTTCCACAATGTTGGACACATGTTGTCCATTTAAAAAATTCATTTAAAAAGTTGATTTATAATACATAGAAAATGACATCTCTTTTTTGTGCATTTAATGTTTTATTTCCATTTTATGTGTCCTAACTGTTTGTGGAATTGGGGCTGTAAATATTTCTTTTCAGAACAGAGGCACCTATAGGCGGAACCCAAACCTTCATGTCTTCATGTCTCTTAATAAAGGTCGTTTTTTATTTCTCTCCGTGAGCTGGTTGGAACATGTCAGTCCTATATAAGAACGTTCCTCCACTGAATGTACGCACTGTCTTTTAATATACTTAAAAATGTAAACTTTATTACCCCACCAACCCGCCCAAACCACACACGAGTTCCATCGTCCCACTTCAAAAGAACAACGTCCCAGAGTGTGAATCCCTTTGTTTGTGGCAACGGAAATTACACGCATTGTGATTCTTTGATCCCGGCCTACAGTGACACAATTGATCTTTTACAGCGAGCATGTCGCTGCCGTCCAACATCAACCGTCTTAAAATGAACAACATCTGACGAAACAAGCGTTGTGTTTTAACACCAGACTCTGTTCATTCAGGCTTCTACGATGGTCACACAGATCTCAGAGATCCTTACTATTCTGCAGACATGAACATTGATGTTCTGACATCAGCTTTCAATGAAGGTCATCGACCATAATGACGGACTGAAAACACGTCTTCAGGGTTTCTCAGAAATTAATTCTTGTTTGGGTCATATCTACTGCTTGGTTGACGTGTGTTAAACCAAAAAATATTGGTAGATGGTTTTAAGAAAGCAGCCTTTCTAACCTTTGTGTCAACTTAGCTGAAAAATCGTTCATGAAAGATGCATCATTTTTGTGATCATCTCAACTGTTTGGTAGAGGCTCATTAAAGAATACGTTGTGCACTCGTAAACAATATTGTTTGTTGTTGATATAGAAATGCAAAGAATTACATTTTTAAACATAGTTTTTTTGGTGAGACTATTAAAAGTTTAAGTGTCCAGAAGTCAACTGGACTCCACCTGCTGCAATTTGAGTTGATTTGGAATTTGAATATAGTTTGGAAAGGCACAAACCCGGGTCTATAAGTGACCACAATTTGCACTGCATCGTCAGGACAAAAATCAAGTCATGAAGTCCAAGGAACGGTCTGTGGATCTGTGAGAAATCGCTCAACTTTAAACCTTCCTGTAGTTGGCCATCAGAGGGGTCAAAAAGAACCCAACGGTCACCCTAAATGAGCCCCAAAATGAGGTTCCATGCAGAGACTGAAGAACATGTTGGACAGACGTTCATTTCAGGTCTTCATTGATAAGTGACAGGATGAAGCCATGGCTGAGTGTGGAGTGAGTTTGCTAAATGGCATGTTCAAGAACTCAGCAATCCACCATCCCGACTGTGAAACATGGTGGTGGCAGCATCATACCATGGGGGTGCCTCTATCTGACAGGGACAAGACGACTGAACACAAGCAGACCGGGGCACCAGTTTACCTGAAGTATACAGTCAAACAAACTCGGATTGGCTTTGGGACATTTCTAAACACCCTTGAGTGGCCCAGTCCAAGCCCAGACTTACACCTTGTCAAAAATCTGTGGACAGACCTGAACATGGCAGTTCACAGAGTTTTGCCATTCGATCTTATAGAGTTTTAGAGGATGTATCATGAACAATGGGATAATGTATGGTGGATACATATCAGATAAGTGGTCCTGATGAAGTGATTGATAAGTGTATACACCAACAGACATAACATTATGACCACTGACAGGTGAAGTGAATAACACTGATTATCTCTTCATCACGGCACCTGTTAGTGGGGGGGATATATTAGGCAGCAAGTGAACATTTTATCCTCAAAGTTGATGTTAGAAGCAGGAGAAATGGGCGAGCGTGAGGATTTGAGCGAGTTTGACAAGGGACAAATTGTGATGGCTAGACGACTGGGTCAGAGCATCTCCAAAACTGCAGCTCTTGTGGGGTGTTCCCGGTCTGCAGTGGTCAGTATCTATCAAAAGTGGTCCAAGGAACAGTCGGGAGAGAAGGCTGGCCCGTGTGCTCTGATCCAACAGACGAGCTACTGTAGCTCAAACTGCTGAAGAAGTTCATGCTGGTTCTGATAGAGAGGTGTCAGAATACACAGAGCATCACAGTTTGTTGTGTATGGGGCAGCAAAAGGGGGACCAACACAATATTAAGAAGGTGGTCATAATGTTATGCGTGATCGGTGTATGTTTTTACTAGGTTTGTGTGTGTGTGTGTGTTTTAATGTAAAATATATAAACACAGCAAAAAGTTATACATTTATTATAAAAAGTCAATAAAGTTTTAGAAAGCGACTTTATATCAATACGTCAGTTTAATAATTCAGTCAAACATGTTCCAAACTACCTACTTATAACTTAAGAGCCAAAAACTTTACATTATTAAATATGCTGATACGATCCAGTACAAAAATAAAAAGAAGTACAATTGTACATACATACAAATATATTCTAACAGTCCCGACCCACAATGCCGAGCACAAAAACACTCGAAAGGATGGCAGGAGGGGTGGATGGTCCACCACCGAATGATCAGAACCGCGACCGAGTCCGTCCAGGATTCATGTAAACTCTGTAATATTGCAAAATTCATCCTGTCCTGCTGCGGCGGGACGTCCCGAAACGCTTCAGTGCTTCAGCACAAAGAGGAAGTTCATACAGGTCCATAAAGCCGACGTCGTGTGATGGAGCGTAAAATAAATAAACGACATCCAACAGTTTATTGTCTTTAAGCTTATCTGTGATAAAATGTCATTTCATTCTAATAAAAATCTGCTTGTGTATAAAAACATGATTAAATCCACGAATCTGTTTGTTAGAAGACTTGAATTTCTTACAAAAAACAAGAAAAATCTAACATAAAATCTACAGGAAAATCAAAACAAATGAAAAGGAAGCATTTTAATCTGGCCACTTTACCAGACTGAGTAAAAAATAAATAAATAAATCACGCTGCTCTGTTTGAAATACTTTTAAAAATGATTAAAACAATAAATCAGAACAATTTCTTAATTCATCCGAACGTTAAACATTAAAACGTGAGAACTGGGCTTTCATGTGCTGTGCATGTATAATATATAATAATATATAACAATTATTATTATTATTATCATACAAAGAAGAAAAAAAAACACTTAAAACCAAATGAGAGGAAACAATAACAGATAAAATACCAAATTACACAACAAAGAACAAAGACTTAATTTCTAGTATCTATTTTATAGTTATAGTAATTTTATTATTTCTGTCTGTCTAATGTTAGTCTTATAATTTTGGTGTGTTTTCGATAAGGTGTTGGTCTATGTTACTAGATTCTATTTTAATAATAATAATAATAATAATATTACAATAATAAACACTGATTGTAAAAATATTTGATATCTGGTGACAGTGAATTTGATCATTTATTCTTAATTCTTATTTAAAAAATACGTTTTAATTTGCATTTTAAATCCCACCGACGTCCACGCTGACCTGAGAGAGCGAAAACATCTTACAGATGTGACAGGACGACAATAAGAGGACAACGAAACAACATAACGACTACATAAAGATCCTGAAGCAAAAAGCAAGAAATCAAATCCAGAACAGAAATGATCACAGACGAAGAGAATAACGGCGAGTTCGGGACTCGGAACACTTCAGGGTATTAAAGGCAACGTCAGGAACCCAAACTAAACAAAGTGGACATTTTTAAATGTATATTTTTTTCTAATATTTAATATCTGAATCTGTGCTTCTGATTCTAATGTCACTTTACACACACAAACCTATAATTTATATTATTTATTTCTTTTACTTTATGTTGTAATCCGCACTTCAGCTGTTCTGCTTCAGTCTTTGTAAATAAATACTTTACTTTTAGCTCTTTTGGAGTCACACTAAATTTCGTTGTACGCGGGTATACTGACAGTGAAGGTTCTTTTTTTGTCATAGTTTTATCAGGGAAGGTTTAATATTGTGTGACAGGAGACCAGAATAAAAAACACAAATTAAATTAAATTTATATAAGCTACAAAACCAGTCACTTACTTAATACAGAATTTATAATAGAAATATTGTTTTTTATGCTTGTTCTGATTAATTTCTAGAGAAAATTCAGGTTCTTTATTTGAATAAAAATATATAAAGTGTACATTTTGTTTGTGTTGCATTTGAAATGTTTTTAATAACAGTTAAGAAGTGTATTAATTTACTGTTCATGAGATAAAATAAATACTTGGTTTGTTATTCATTTATTTTAGGATTTTGACATTTTGATTAAATGGTTTTGTTTGTGTTGAAATGATTTGCACTGCAGTGTAGCTACACTGAAACCAATTTAACATCCGGGGGGGGGGGGCACTTAGATTTAAAGGAGAAGAGAAATGTTAGAACCATAAAATAAAAGTTAAAATAATAAAAAAAAAGAAATTACTATTAAATAAATGTGAAACTCTACAGTACTGAAGCGCTCGGTGCTTTTTCTGCTCTTATATTTATGGTTCGATTTTGTTTTGGTTAAAATTTGGTAAAAACTCATTTGCACTTCGGCGCCGCCACAGATTTCAGCGCTTCAGTGATGACGAGGAACGTTTGTGAAGAGAAGCGGTTCAGA
This sequence comes from Trichomycterus rosablanca, assembly GCF_030014385.1. Classification (NCBI taxonomy): domain Eukaryota; kingdom Metazoa; phylum Chordata; class Actinopteri; order Siluriformes; family Trichomycteridae; genus Trichomycterus; species Trichomycterus rosablanca. The sequence goes on along the minus strand of NC_085991.1, from coordinate 3,296,004 downwards.
TGCCGAGACGATCGAGCGCACAGGACAGTTTCTGGCATCTCTGGTAAGACCGGACACTCGTGATCACGTGAAGTAATAAAGTACAAACGTTTTAGCATCTCATACAGATGTATGGTCATTATGTTGTTTGATTTCTGTAAATTAAAGCACTATTTCTATTTATTTAGTGAATTTACTATATCTGGGACGACTCCAGTATGATTGTGCATTAAAATGTGCAGAAATAGTTTAGACTCTGACCGTGGTGTACAAACTTTTGCATTAACAAGAACTGTATTAAGAAGAAGTTTGGAGAACCGACTGTACCACAGATGGCCTGATACTGGTCAAGATGCACCACAGCATGCAATCAAATATTCAGGGATTTGCTCTTTATATTGCCATCAGTCTCAGAGCAAACGTCCAAATGCAAGGACTCTGAAGGATGATGGAGATGGAATCTGCCAGGACCGGTGTCATCAAAAAAAAAAACACAAGGCCGGAGTCTTTACTGCTGGAAGTGTCCTGTGGACTGCTCGAAATACCAGGTCGCGTGAAAGTCTTTCTGCTTCGGCTAGCTCAGCGACGCCGGCCGGCGGGAGCGACGTCGCTACGATTTATCCCCCTGAAGAACCTGGAAGAGAAAAGCAGAGCCGCCAATTTATAAAAAAACCGAGCGAGATGAGCCAGCCGTGCGCTCAGACGTGACGACGTGTGTTTACGACTGACTGGGATTAAGAAGAAAAACTGCGCTGATCAAGACGGTGGAAAGAAAAAGAGAGCGAGAGAGAGAAAAAAAAGCGTTCGGTCCCGAAAGTTTCTCTTAAGGCTTTGCATTTGGGTGGTATAATTGCTAAAAGGTTCTGGAGAGCTTCATGCTGTGCTGGAAGATTAGAGGCAGCCATCGCCGCTTCAAAACTTCCTCGGTCGCACGGACAAACGTTTAGCATGTGTCCTCGCACAGAGCCGAGACCGCAGAGCTAACGGGGGGGAGGTAGGGTCGGGAGGGGGTTGTCGGAGGTTGTCGGAGGTTGTTGGAGTCAGGAGGGACGGGGGGGGGGGGGGGGGGACGGTTCAGGAAAGTGGCTAATGATCCGTCGCTCGTGTTGTTGCGTGCGCTTAAGCCCAGGCACCGTGATTGATGCCATTGTGAGAGAACCCTCGGCGGTACCAAACAAAGAATTACCGCAGAATCGTAAAAGAGGAATTCAGTTCAGAGTGCAGATGTGTCTTCTTTAGAAGATCTAAATGCAGCGCGCAGGCTTTTATTTCGCGCACTTTGTTCGAACGCAACACAAGAGGCCGACTCGGCACAGAGGAAGACTCGTAAATTCTTTTCACAGAAACCGTAAAATCCAGCCGTAAAAAAATCCTCTTTCATAACGAGAGCACGGGCGATGGTAAAATTTGATTTTAGGGATCGCATAACACCTCGGGTTGCCTACCGGACACGGAAACGAATAAAACGCTAAACAGCACGTTTGTTTTCCGCGGCGGGCGTGTTCGAACCAGACAGGGTGTTAAAGAGATCATTTTGGATAAGTAGGCGATAAAGTGACACAAAAGTCTTCAGACCTTCATTAATCCTGCCAGGACCCTGTGGCCTTTCTTGTGATTGTTAGGGACCAGTAAGTATTTGGACACCCTTCATAATTATTAGGTTCAGGTGTTCCAACCAAACCCAGCTCATTGTGGGAACAGTTTGGGAAAGGTGAGATCCGTAAACACAGGAACTCCAGTCGCCTGTGCACGGCCTCAGTCTCAAACCCAATATACACCTTTGGAATGAACTGGAGCGTCCACCGTGAGCCAGGCCTTCCAATCCCAGACCGGTGCCTGATCTCACAAATGCTCCTTTGACTGAATAGGTAAAAATTTCTACAGACAGAGTCCAAGGGAAGGGAAAGTATGGGACGTCCAGCAAGCTCATGGTCAGATATAATGACCAATAAAAGGACACAGGTGTATCAGTGGGCAGGATGGTTAGAGAGGCAAAAATTCTAAAGAGAGTCACAGCCGGAGGTTTGTATGAGGTTGTGCATCATGGTGTCACAAATTCCTCAGCCAGAAGAACATCTTTTCTTTCATCTGACCACAATTATGACAGAATTATTATTAAAACCGCCTCCTTGTTTCTACACTCACTGTCCATTTTATCAGCTCTACTTACCATATAGAAGCACTTTGTAGTTCTACAATTACTGACACTGACATGGTGGTGGTGTGTTAGTGTGTGTTGTGCTGGTATGAGTGGATCAGACACAGCAGTGCTGCTGGAGTTTTCAAATACCGTGTCCACTCACTGTCCACTCTATTAGACACTTCTACCTAGTTGATCCACCTTGTAGATGTAAAGTCAGAGACGATCGCTCATCTATTGCTGCTGTTTGAGTCGGTCATCTTCTAGACCTTCATCAGTGGTCACAGGACGCTGCCCACGGGGCGCTGTTGACTGGAGATTTTTGGTTGGTGAACTATTCTCGGTCCAGCAGTGACAGTGAGGTGTTTAAAAACTCCAGCAGCGCTGCTGTGTCTGATCCACTCATACCAGCACAACACACACTAACACACCACCACCATGTCAGTGTCACTGCAGTGCTGAGAATGATCCACCACCTAAATAATACCTGCTCTGTGGTGGTCCTGTGGGGGTCCTGACCATTGAAGAACAGGGTGAAAGGGGGCTAACAAAGCATGTAGAGAAACAGATGGACTACAGTCAGTAATTGTAGAACTACAAAGTGCTTCTATACGGTAAGTGGAGCTGATAAAATGGACAGTGAGTGTAGAAACAGGGAGGTGGTTTTAATGGTATGGCTGATTGATGTTTATACAGGGCATTATCTACATGGACTCCAGGAGTTATGGTCGACTGGGCACTACCTAGTGGGCACAATTGACAGCAGCAGGCAAAATTGGCCATCAAGTCTGCTGGGTGGAAAAGACCGGACTAATAAGTGGAAGGGGTCTTCAACGCTGTGTAAGGAGCCTGGTTAGCTGCCTGAGGTGCCTGTACAGAAGTGGAGAAGCATGGAGAATGGAATGCAAATCCACCAAAGTACTGGAGAATAAGAAGGGGGTCGAGGGACTGTGCACATGTCAGAGGGAGCACAGGGGAGGCGAATATACCCTCCTCGGACACGATGGGGACCCCCAGCAATGGAGGACTAATTGGCTATGCTAAACTTGGGAGAAAAATCGAGTGATTATCCTGACTAGATGGATGAGGATTCAAAACACGTGCAAATCCACACAGCACAGAATGGAGAACCACATCGAGTCCACATGGAAGCCTGGAGGACCCAAGGTTCTGGGTTGAGAAGCACATTCAAGCATTATGGGAGAAGACTCGGTGCTGATATGCTGATGAAGAGGCATTTTTAAGTATTTATATAATATTTAGTGTGATAAGAGCTAATTAACCACACAGACAGTCTTTCATAGCATTCTGACCAAACGTCCCAATAGTTCTGAAGCATCAACGTCTAATATTTGATTAGACTTATAATAATAATAATAATAGTAATAATAATAATAAAAGCATGTGTTCTTATATTGTATTTCCACTGAGGAACGTTCGTCCTGAAGTTTTTTCATCCCATCAACACAGTTCTGACCATATCAGAACTGGGACCAATTACTCACAAGATCAAAAAGGCCGTGATGAGGGTTAAATAATCAGAAGTCGTGCATTCATCAATCTGAACTCAGCTGGAAACAAACTGGGATTAATCAGTCATCAGTCCTCACAACAATCCAGAATAAGCTTCAGTTTTTAACATTGTTTTTAACAGCGTTTAAAGGACGTTAGGCGACGCCGACCCGACAGCGTTTAGCCGAGACGCACCTGGATCTGATCCCGTCGTGCTACTGTTTACCGTTTTATTTTTTATCAAACACAAATCAGTGTAAACATCAAACACGTCTTTAATCTGGCCTGAAGGTTTTATTCAGTCTTTCTGCTTCTATTTGTAGCATGAATGTCTGTATTTATAAATTCAATCTTCTAATTGTTGTGTCTGTATGATTTATTTATTTTGTCTGAGTTCGTTTTGTTTGAAGCAGATTTATAAAAGCTACCAAATAAATAAATACAAACACTGTAATATACTATACAGCCCTTATGCTTTTATTATTATTATTATTATTATTATTATTGTTGTTGTTGTTATTGTTGTTATTTTTATTATTATTATTATTATTATTGTTATTATTATTGTTAATTCTGGTATATTTTCTATTATTATAATTATTATTATTATTATTGTTAATGCTGGTATATTTTCTATTATTATTATTATTATTATTATTATTATTATTGATGTTGCTATATTTTCTATTATTATTATATATTTCTGCTATTTAATTTTTTATTGTCAAATATTTTTATTATTTATTTTATTATTTATTTACATATATGTATTATTTATAGTATTCACTATTAATAATTTTTTACTTTTAATTGTTATTTATAATAATCATTATTATTTATTATTTTTTATTAACTAAAGCAGAATTACAATAGTTTTATTATTCTGTAATATTATTGTTTAGTTCTATTAACTAATAATAGTAATTACATACTTATGAAAAATAAAAACTAATAATATTTTTGACAACTTAAATTGAAGCAAAATAACATCATTAGTGTGATTACTGTTTTAATTTTAATATTAATTTCAGTCTTTCAAAAATAATAAACAGCTAGAAACTGATAAAAAACGACACAATTAAAGAATGAACCCAGTTTAATTAAACATAAAACTATAAAACAGCACATTTAGTAGAGTTAAAACTAAGTAAAATAAAAACAGGGCTTGGTACGTACCTGGTTTCTGGTTTTGTGGGATTTTTGGAGCCAGACGCGCCACTGATCGTACAGTTTGATGCTCATGCCGCTGCAGCCGTACGCGCGTTTACGCACCCAGCTGAAGAACTGCTTCAGATCCTGTCGCAGCGTGGAGTTCTGCTGAGCTGCTTTAGAGTCGCAGGAACCCGCCAGCGAGCGCTCTGCGTTTCAATGAAACACATTCAAAGCATCAGCGCATTAGGATTATAAAGACTACAAACATACACTGCAATTTTATAAATGAAATTATAACACTGTTATAATACTGTCATAAATTATTAATAAATCATATATAACTTTAAATGATAGTAAAAAACATTCAAAGCATCAGCACATTAGGATTATAAAAACTACAAACATACACTGCAATTTTATAAATAAAGTTATAAAACTGTTATAATACTGTCATGAGTTATTAATAAATGTAGAACTTTGTATAAATAATAGTAAAAAAACAATCAAAGCATCAGCGCATTAGGATTATAAAAACTACACTTTTATAAATGAAGTTATAACACTGTTATAATACTGTCATGAATTATTAATAAATGTAGAACTTTGTTTAAATGATAGTAAAAAACATTCGAAGCATCAGCGCATTAGGATTATAAAAACTACAAACATACACTGCAATTTTCTAAACTAAATTATAAGCGTTATAATACTATTAATAAATAATGTAACACTTAAACACAAAGATTAAAACAGAGCCTTTAAAATTATTTTTAATTATTAAAATTATTAGTTTTATTACACACACGAGTGTAAATTTTTGTTGTTTGTTAGTTTTTATGTTTTATTGTTCATATTTATATCTTTACATTAATATTTATTGTTCACACTTAATTTTTAAATAAAGTTTTAAAGAAGTTTTAATGCAGTTTTGTTGGTTTCTTGGTTTTATTATTTAAAATGTTATGAATTTTTAATTTATATATTATATTTTTAAAGTGATTTTTGTTTTTATTGATAATTTTTTATTGTTTATTCCTTTTGTGTTAAATAGTTTCTAGTGTTATTTTCTTTTTATTTGTATTTTTCTTTAGAAGCTTAGATTTGTCTATTATTTATTTATTGTTTGTTTTTGTTTCTAATTGAAAAAAGTTTTTATATTTATTAAATTAATTTATTGTTATATTATTATTATTGTGTTTAATGTTATTTTAAATAAATATCATTTATTTTAAAAACATAAATAAAGTCACTGCATTTTGAGCTGCATCACACAGTTGAATGTTTAATATTTTATAAAACACGATCATGTTTGTGTATCGTATCAGTTTTAGCTTTTGATTTATTTGAATTTTAGCAGCTGATGTGAGGAGCAAAACAACAAATACATACAAATAATATAAAAAATACACTTTAATAAATACAATGAATAAGGAAATATGTCATAAAATAATATAATAAAATACATACAGTATATATTATTTATTATTACGCTTTACCACCACTTTATCCTGGTCAGGGTCGTGGTGGGTCCGGTTACACAGAATCACTGAGCACAATGCAGTAACAGCCGATGCAGCCGATGCAGCCGATCACGACTGTATGTAAACGCCCGACTGGCTGACAGCACTGCTGGGGATCTGAACCCTGGACCCCAGGGCTAATGGGTTAATGATTAATCACACACTGCTGTTAAAATCTAACGTCTAATTTCTAATCAAATTTTTATAAGAATTCAGTTTTAGAATCAGCTAAGAGCAAATGAGCTTTTATTTCTTTTTATTTAGATGTCATTTTCTGTTGTTTTTTTTTTGTATTTTATTTTGTCCCATTGTGGAAATGTTTTTATAGTTTTATTGTTTATTAAAACAACAAATTTACTCCAAATGATCGTTTTGTTTAATAATAATTTTTTGGTTTTTTCTTTTTTCTTTTTCTTAATTATTTTTTATTATTTTTTATTCTTAATTTTTTTCTTTTAATTCTTAATTCTAATTTCAATTATTTTGCAAAAAATATTTTATCACAAATTAGTGACTGTTTGTTCTTTAGCGTTTCCCCCTTTTTTTCTCGTATGAATCATATCCAGTTTCTTATTTCAGTTCCTCATCTGCTGAGTGCTTCTTTACTCCAGCCAGCAGTGGATTCTCTTCATGTTGAGAGGATCATGCTGTGCTCTATGTGGTCCTCCAACACCTCGACCAAACAGCAAGAGTCGTTTCCTCCCTCCAATTGTCCAGGCAGATGTTCTAATTCATCCCTTCTGAACAGCAATATCAGACGAATCGAGCTCTTGTTTTTATTTAATTGTAGTTCTCGATTCCTTCACTACGTTGTTTTAATTCTGTACCTGAATTTTACCTAAAACCAGTAATCCGGCGGGACGGAACCCGGCTCTCGTCTCTCGTTCAGTTAGTGCTGCATAACCAAACCCGGTGCGGCGCAAAAAAATAAATTCAGCCCCACTTTAAATAAATAGTAGGTTTCGTGGCTCCAGATGTGCCGTGCGAGCTCGAGGAGGCGGCGAACGTGGCGGGGAGCTAATCTGTTAATCTTCAAAAAACAGTCCTTCGAAACAAATGTACGGAGCGCTCCCCGCGGCCGCTTCTTGGCCGGCCGCAGAGTGGGAAGTGATGTGTGGGGAGCGTAATGCGTAGCATGTGCTGAAACGGCTTTAGCTGCTGGATTTTGCGCTGCGCCCAACGTGCATCTGATTAAGCGGCGCGCAGCGGGACTCGTCCGATCTGCTGCCATCTGATGAAGGATGGACGCCGTCTCAATCCTCTTCTCGGCCATTTTTCTAGGTGAAGATCACAGATGTGCTGAGTTTTTTTTCTCTCCTCTCATTATTACAGGATGTTGATCGCCAACATGTGCGAATGTTCCACGCAATCCGTTAGCATCGCCACAATCCGCGGATAAACAGCCACTACGTATTAATAGGAAGAGACCACTCCCATCAGGATCAAAACGTCCAATCATATCGCTCAGGTAATCACAGAAAGTTTGTTAGATTTGTAGCTTTTCATTTCTTCAGAGGAAGAAGCCACCAGACTTTACCGTAGAGGTCTAGCATTTAAGTCTGTACCGTTCTCTTGGTGTACTCTATATAAACATTCACCTGTTGGACCAGCATTCTTCTAATTTCTAATCTAATTATTATAAGAATTAAAACATCTGAAATAGCTTTTATTTATTTATATGTAACTGTAATTTTGTTGGGGTTTTTTTGTTGCTCCAAATGTTCTTGTTTTGTTTAATAATAATTTGTGGTTTCATTTAATATGTTATTTTTTTTTCTTTGTCTTAATTATTCAACCAAAAAAATCATATTTTGTCACAAATTAGCCACCGTTTGTTCTTTAGTTGTAATTTTTGCATTCTCTTCTTTTCCACATATGAATCATATTCAATTACTTATTTCAGTTGAGGTCTAGCATTTAAGCCTGTACCATTCTCTTGGTGTACACTATATAAGCATTTGCCTGTTGGACCAAAGTTCTTCTAATTTCTAATTATTATAAGAATTAAAAAGTGTGAATTAGCTTTTATTTATTTATTTTTGTTTAGCTGTAACTTTATGTTGTTTATTTTTGTATTTTATTTTGTCACGTTATGAAAATGTTTTTGTAGTTTTATCGTTTATTAAAATAAGAAATTTGCTCCAAATGATCTCGTTTTGTTTAATAATAATTTGTGGTTTTATTTATTGTTATTTTTTTCTTTGTCTTAATTATTGAACAAAAAAATCATATTTTGTCATATTCATCATCATAATCATATTCAGTCTATAACAATTTTGGACTGAATCTTTGGGAATTTGCACCCATTCTTTTTAACTAGTTCCGATTCATCCCAAAGCTGTTCAGTGGGTGTTGAAAATAGGGTCCTGTGCAGACCACTGGAGATCTTTCACACCTGGTCTTTATCAATAAGACAGGGCCTTCCCCAAACTGTTACCATAGTTTCTTTAATATGCATATCTATATAGTTTTGACCATACGATGTACTTTTAATAAATAAAAAAAACAAATTCTTGTCCAATAGGCATGGTGCATATATAGTGTACACCAAGAGAATGGTACAGGCTTAAATGCTAGACCTGTACTATCAAAATCATGACGTATTTAAATGGAACTCAATCTAATTAACCGCCAATTAACCACCAGATTTTGGACCAACGTGTTCGGCACCACAAACGTGCACAGTAGAGGTTGGCACAGCTGGTAGAGTTGGTGCCACACACAAGATTGGGACAGCGTAGGTTTGATTCTGACTTTTAATCCCTGATCAAAAGTGAGGAGGATATAGTAACGTTCCCTCAGATGTTTCTTCTGAGTGCTCTGGGGTTAGAAACATGCCGAAGGTGGATTGGCAGGCCTAAATCGCCCCTGAATGAGTACCCGTGTAAGTGCGAGACCCTGTGATGCACTAGCACCATGTACAGCATGGATAAATAAATAAATGTATAATGGTTCCGGCTCTCATACCACTGTGCGGTGTGGACGCCGCGGTCGGGTGACTCCAGTCGCTCCAGATGCCCGCTTTTCTCGAGCCCAGGATGCCCACGGGGTTGCAGCGCACCTGTACGAAGTAGACCGTCCCGGGCCTGAGCCCTGCCAACCTGCAGGAGGTCTGATTCCCCATGTCATCCACCACCTACAAAGAGGAACCCAAACAAAAGACGTCACTTCAAAGACCTAGACACGAACGCCGGAGCGGCCGGGCCTGTTCACGTCCCAAAAAAGCCCGGGCCATTCATGCTCCATCCACGAGCAAGCTGGCACAGGCTCGGGCGTTAAAAAGGGAGACAATAATATCCTGGAGAGAGGATCTGACACGAATCCGTGGCAGAGCACGGACAATACGCATACGTCAGGCTGAGACAGTAAAGCATCCAGGCAAACACATGCCGTCCACCGTTCCCGCTCTGCCCCCCGAGCGCAGATCTGTTATTTATTACCCGCTACAGATCCAGTAACTGGTCGGGTGAAGACGACACCGACGGCGAGCACAAGGGGCCAAAATCCGAGTCCTGTCATTTTCCCGCGCGCCGAACAGGAGGGTCGGCGTCTCGAATGCCTCCGAGGAGGATTTTTAACGAGGGCCGGGGCCCCTCGTATTTATTTACAACCCCGACAGGCCCGATCCCGCCCCTGTCCTCCGTCCCCCTCCGTCTCCTTTCCCGTCTCAAAAGCAACAAACACTCGAGCGCGGCACAAGCAGCGTGATCAAACGCATTGCTCCGCGCCCCGATTCGTCACGGGCCCATCATTACGCCGGTGACGTGCCCGGCGCCTGAACGCTAACAGACCACGAGCGCGGCGAGCGTTACGGCGGGCCGAACCGAGCAGAAGAAGAAGAGAACGCGGCGCGTTTTAGGAAGGTCGGAGATGACAGGCCGGTTGATGGACGACGTTTAGAAATCGACAGCATGTTGTGTTACGTGTAACCCAACTCCCAGCGCCGCGGACGACGACCTGGCCGCTGATGGAAACCATACGAGGAGCAGAGAGCATGCTGGGAGCTCGTTTCACTGGAGTGGACTGGAAACCATGTGGCCTCCTGGTTTCACTAGAAAAGACCAAAAGTATGTGGACACGACTAACTGTGTAGTTTGAGTGTTTCTGCCACACCAGTTTCTACCGTGTATAGTTAATCAATTCTGAATAAATAAATAAATAAATAAATAAATCATATGTCTTTAGCTTTGTGCCAACAGTTTGGGGAAGGGCATTTCACATTCAAGCATGACTGTAAGTGAGTCAAGTGTAAGTTTAATTAATACTTAGTAATGGGGTGTTTAACAAGGTCAAAGTCAGGTGTCCAAATACTTTTGGCCATAAAGTGTAAGACACTTCTAAACTGTTACTTAAGTAAATTCCTACTGAAATAAATTGACTAATATAATAACATGTAGTGTACACCAAGAGGACTGTAAAGGCCTGAATGCTAGACCCCCTGAGTAAGGCCATCCTGGTTTTCATCCTTGTGAAAAGGAGCCAAACCAATCGCTAACAGGAACATAAAATGCAATTATTAAAAAAATGCTTTGCCTGATCCTTTTGGGGAACAGTTTAGGGAAGGCCCTTTCCTGTTTCAGCATGACTGTGCACAAAGCTAGGCTTATAACGACATGGTTCAATGGTTCGGTGTGTAGGATGAAGCTGCATGGAGCGCTGACCTCAATCCAACTCCAACCTTCGGGATGAATTGGAACGCCAGTCGGGAGCCAGACCACGTCCGACCTCACAGATGTGACCAAAATGGGCACAAATTCCCACAGACGCAGTTTAGAATATTGTGGAAAGCCTTTGAAACAGAGTTTGAAGCATAGCTGTTATAAGGTCATAGTCGGGTGTCCAAAAACTTTTGGCCATAAAGCGTAAGACACTTCTAAACTCTTACTTAAGTGAATTCTTAATTAAATAAATTGACTGTTACCTTTGCTCAAGTATGAATATTAACATGTGTGGTGTACAGCAAGAGAACAGTAAAGGCCTGAATGCTAGACCCCTTACAGTAAGGCCATTCTGGTTTAGGTCATCCTGCCCCCTCAGGAAAAGGAGCCAAACTAATCACTAACAGGAGCATACAATGCAATTAAGTTTTTTTTATGTTTAGGGAAGGCCCTTACCTAGCCCTATAAAGACATGGTTCGATGAGTTTGGTGTGGAGAAACTGAGAGCTCTGACCTCAATCCAACTTAAACCTTTGGGATGAATTGGAACACCAGTTGGGAGCTAGACCACGTCCGACATCACAGATGAGACAAAAATGGGCACAAATTTCCACAGACACAGTTTAGAATATACAGCTGTTAAAATAATGTAAATGATTATGGAATAGAACAGCTAACAAGTAATGGTCAGGTGTCCATATACTTTTGGCCATAAAGTGTAAGACACTTCTTAACTCTTAAGTAAATTCCTACTGAAATAAACTGACTAATATAATAACATGTGGTGTACACCAAGAGGACGGCAAAGGCCTGAATGCTAGACCCCTAGAGAAAAGTCATCCTGGTTTAGGTCATCCTGCCCCCTCAGGAAAAAGGAGCCAAACCGATCACTAACATAAAACACTAACATAACAAACTTCAACATTTGGGATGAGACCACAATGGGCACAAATTCCCACGGAGGCAGTTTAGAATATTGTGAAAAGCTGTTTAAGAAGAGTGCTAGCAAGTACCTCTGTTACAATAATGCTAATGGTTTTGGAGTAGGGTGTCTAACATGTAATAGTCAGGTGTCCATATATTTTTGGCTCTATAGTGTAAGACACGTTTTAACATTTAATAATTTTATTAGAGGGATTTTTGTAATAAATCTACTCTGCGCTTCGCTCAGGTATGAGTATTAGCATTTGAATAGCATCCTGATATTTTACTCCTTCTCACGGACTTCCACTTTTCTCACCGTTTCCAACACTAGCGCCATTATTTAGCGTTTACGGCCTATTTTTGGCAGATGGTTGAAGTATTTACAAGGTGGAGGGGTAATAAATCTCCCCTCGTAGCGCCGTATAATGGAGCTGAGGTAACTTTAGCCTAGCATATTGCTATCACCCTCGGGCTAGGGTTCACATACCTGAACGTTAAAATGTAGCCGCGATTCTTTGAGAACAGAAAGGTGAGCGCTGGCATCTTCGCAGAGGAGCAGTCTGCCCACATGCCAGCTTGGCGTTAGTGGGGCTCGAACCAGCAACATTTTAATAGCTAAGTGCTAAGCTAGCGGTGCTAACAGATCGTTTCACACTCCAGTTTCATTTCTTAGCTTAATGAAACTGTATAAATTCATGAAAGAATTCTGAGACCCTCGTGGTTATTTCAGTGCATCCTAACCTACATGCACTACGTGGCCAAAAGTATGTGGACACCTGACCGGAACCCAGACCCTGCCTAGTGCAGATATACTGTACATTTACGTTTTAGGCATTTAGCACTTTTATCCAAAGTGACTTACAGTACAGTGACAGTAAACAGCCTAAGCAGATGATGGTTAAGAGCCCAACAGCAGCAACCTGGCATTGGTGAGGCTTGAAACAGCGACCTTCTGATTACCAGTTCAGTACCTTAACCACTAAGCTACAACTGTACATGTTGCTAAAAAACTTGCTTGACAGTGGACAGTGTGACCCCTGTTCCAGCAGCTTCTAAGCCATGGCACATCTGCGGTTCTGGTGATGGCCGATCAAGAGAAATCAAGCATCAAGCATTTCCTCTCAGAGCAATGTCCAGATTATTACAGCACCTATTTAGAAGTACATGGAACAGTGGTCTCTTGCCAAGGACAGGGGGATTCATATTTTGTATTTTAAAATAAGCCAATTTTGTCTATTTGTGACCACAAAGTTGTGTTCCGATTGTAAAAATAAAAAATTTATTAGCTAAATGACAAAAAAAATTGCCTCCACCTTTTAGGAAACAGTTTAGGGAAGGTCCTTTCCCATGACAGCATGACTGTGCATTTATCCCAAAAGCTAGGCCTATAAAGACATGGTGGAGGAACTCCACATGGAGCACATGGAGCGCTGACCTCAATCCAGATCAAACCTTTGGGATGAATCGGAACATTAGTTGCGAGCCAGACCACGTCCGACCTCACAGGTGTGACCAAAATGGGCACAAATTTCCACAGACACAGTTTAGAATATTGTGGTAGCAGTAATGCTAATGGTTTTGGACTAGGATGTCTAACAAGTAATGGTCAGGTGTTGGTATTATTAGTGGTAAATGCTAATAAATGACACCGTAAGAGACGCCTACACGTATTTATTTGTTATTCCGGGAGTCAGGTGGTCTGGCAGCGGCGACTTTCCTGCATAACTACAGCGATCAGACAGAAGCTACAGGAGTGGAGCAGCGTGATGAATCTCCGACTCCCTGCAGAAAGTAAAACACTGAAGCCACGTTATCTAAACAGTTAAAGCTCCAGGAAATCCTCTTACTGCCCGGTAAATCCGAACCCGCTCGTATAAACCCGATATCGGCATGAATCACCCCGCTAGACGTCTGCTTCAGATCCTGTGAGGATCTTCTCATGGTTCAGAGTTCCTGCGTCGCCGCCGCTGAAGAACCCAGAGGCGAGACCGGCTTCGGCGCTAATAAAACGCTGCAGTAAATCTCAACTTCACGCTCCAGTCAATCAGACCATGAACTCCACTACCTGAGGAAGACGTGTACACCTGAATAACGGTTTGGGGAAGGTCCTTTCTTCCCCTGTGCATAAAGCAACGTCCATAATAACACTACATAAGGAATTCTAGTTACCTGCACAGAGCCCTGATATCACTTCTGAACGCCTGAGATGAATTGGAACCTTGACTGAGAAGGAAGAATGTCATATTTATTTGTCTGTCTATCTGTCTATGTCTGTCTGTCTATGTCTGTCTGTCTATTTGTCTATGTCTGTCTGTCTATGTCTGTCTATCTATGTCTGTCTATCTCTTCTGTCTATCTGTCTATGTTTGTCTGTCTGTCTATGTCTGTCTGTCTATGTTTGTATGTCTATGTTTGTATGTCTATGTCTGTCTATATTTGTCTGTCTGGTCTGTCAGTTTATGTTTATCTGTCTGTGCCTGTCTATCTGTCTATGTCTGTCTGTCTGTCTGTGTATATCTGTCTATGTGTCTATGCCTGTCTGTGTCTGTCTATGTCTGTTTGTCTATGTCTGTCTATCTGTCTGTCTGTTTATGCCTGTGTGTCTGTCTATGTCTATCTGTCTGTCTGTCTATCTGTCTATGTCTGTCTATCTGTCTGTCTATCTATCTGGCTGTCTATGTCTGTCTGTCTGTCTGTCTATGTTTGTCTATCTGTCTATGTCTGTCTGTCTATCTGTCTATGTCTGTCTATCTGTCTATGTCTGTCTGTCTATTTGTCTATGTCTGTCTGTCTATGTCTGTCTATCTAAGTCTGTCTATGTCTATCTGTCTATGTCTGTCTGTCTATCTATGTCTGTCTATCTCTTCTGTCTATCTGTCTATGTTTGTCTGTCTGTCTATGTCTGTCTGTCTATGTTTGTTTGTCTATGTCTGTCTATATTTGTCTGTCTGGTCTGTCAGTCTATGTTTGTCTGTCTGTGCCTGTCTATCTGTCTATGTCTGTCTGTCTGTCTGTCTGTGTATATCTGTCTATGTGTCTGTCTGTCTGTGTCTGTCTATGTCTGTTTGTCTATGTCTGTCTATCTGTCTGTCTGTTTATGCCTGTGTGTCTGTCTATGTCTATCTGTCTGTCTGTCTGTCTATCGGTCTATGTCTGTCTATCTATCTGTCTATGTCTGTCTATCTGTCTATGTCTGTCTATCTGTCTACCTGTCTATGTCTGTCTATCTGTCTAAGTCTGTCTATCTGTCTAAGAAGTCTGTCTATCTGTCTAAGTCTGTCTATGTCTGTTTATCTGTCTACGTCTGTCTATCTGTCTAAGTCTGTCTATGTCTGTCTATCTGCCTATGTCTGTCTGTCTGTGTCTATCTATCTGTCTGAAAGTGAAGTGTACCACCACGTCATTCCCGCTACATTTGTTTGGTTTGTTTTTTGTTCTAATGCTGAAGTGTAGAGGGTTACCACTGGATTCCAAATGCTTTCGGAGTGTGTCCGTGAAGTTAAACAAGAAGGTCTGGCTTGTGAGCGACGTTCCAATTCATCCCAGAGGTATTCAGTAGGGTTGAGATCAGAGTCCTTGACAGTGCAGACCACTTGGCCTTGGTTTCTTTGTATCAAACTTGTCGGACCGTGTTTTTTATTGACCTTTCGCTTTGTGCCCGGGGGCAGAATCATGCTGGAACAGAAAGAGGCCTCTCCAAACCTCTCTTACACCTGTTAGCAATAGGTGGGGCCGAAACACCTGAACTCAATCGTCCAACGGGGCGTCCACATACTTTTGACCATGTGCTGTGTTATTGCAGTACATTGATGTAAAGAAAACTTTAGGACTTTACCTTCCACTCGGAGCTGTCCTCCAGCCTGTAACGGATCTGATATTTGGCCTGAAAGAGGAAGTCCTTGAGGGCGGGCGGGGTCCCCCAGCGCACGGTCAGCTGGTCGTCCAGGTCACCCACGCGGCTCACGTGAACATCGGCCGGAGGGTCGGTCGTCACTGGAAGGACGGACGGAGAAAAATGCATCAATTATAAACAGCGGAAACAACAAAACAACAAACACACAATGTCTTTTAACGTTGAACTAAATCGATAGTGGGAAAAGTTTGTAAATAAAAATTTACATTATTATTATTACTATCATTATTATTGTTATTATCATTATTATTATCATTATTATTATTATTATTATTATATTATTATCAGTATTATAATAATTATTATTATCAATATTATTATTATTATTATTATCATCAGTATGATCATTATTAATATTATCAGTATTATTATTAGAAGTATTATTATTATTATTATCAGTATTATTATCATTATTATTATTATCAGTATTATTATTATCAGTATTAATATTATTATTATTATCACTGTTATCATTATTATTATTATTATCAGTATTATTATTAGTAGTAGTAGTATTACTATTATTATTATTGTTATTGTTATTATTATTATCATGGCCACCCCCTCGTTCTGGCACTACTCAGCATTTACTGGCAATTAAAAATAGCCAGACGTAAAATTCCTTCTCAGGGTGGGATGGTGAGAATGTTTCATAACCTCTACTGCCCGTCTTTCCCAAAGATTCCCGATACTTCCGCGGCTGACCTGCCAATTTACCCGAAACCCAGCCGCGCGTCGCTGATAACATCACGAAACGCTGCGCCCTTTCGGCTGCGCGGCTCAAGTGGAGGCGTCTGGGTGTGACGAATGCGTCATGCTTCTGGCATCATCAGTGAAACGCCCACCCTCGTCTTCCAGCTGTTGCTCACCTCGAACATGCCTCTGCTTCCAGGTGTGAGCCACACACACACACACACACACACACTCACACACACACTAACACGGACCAGGAATTTTCCAGCCCCGAATTCCAGGATGGAAACGAACCTCCAAGCAGCAACTAATGTTTCCTAAGCTCTGTTTTTGTAATCACATTCGCATCCACTTACGTTTATTCATTTGGCAGATGCGAGCCAATCCGAAGCAAACCAGGCATGAGCCATCGAGGGTTAAAAGTCTGGTTCTGAGGCGCAGCGCTGAGCCCGTCCTGTCATTTCGAACCCCCCTCCCCACATCCCCGGCAATTTTCGGCCTTAATCACCCGGCTTCCACACGGTTCTGATATTCCGAATTTCCATGGCAAGCCAGGAGAACGGAGCCAGTGATCAAAGATAACATGCAAAGCCTTTTAACAGGCTTCCTTTAATGTTCCGCTGCCGTTCGAGAGTCGCCCGAGGCCGGCCGCGCCGCGAGAACACTTCCGTTCTCACGCCGAAACGGCTCTCTGTAGGAGAAACCGGGCCGGACGACAGGCATCAAAGCAGCGAGTGGGAGCGTGGCGATTCGTCACGGGCTCCACCCAGCGCGTCTCACGCTCGGCTCTCGGCCCCGGGTGACGTGCGGAACGGGGTCACGGGTCGCGCACTCACCCACGTCCAGGATGTCTAGGCTGATGACGTCGGACGTGGCGCTCCCCAGCTGATTGGAGGCCTCCACCCAGATCTCGTAGGGCGTGAAGAGGGCGAGGTCGCGTGGGATGTAGCACGTGTACGGCTGCCCCGTGCTGTAGTCGTCGCACTCCTTCTCCTGGCCGTACCACCTGCGGGAAACAAAAGCAATGAGTATGTATTGTTTTCAACCTGCTCATGGTGTACCTCAAGTGTGTATTCTTTACAACCAGTCATTTTAATACCCCTTTCCCCCAGTGTTTTGGAAATCATGGTCACAAGCTAGGAACTTACACGTACAGATCGGGTCTCTCTACACAGACGCATTTTACATCATCCCACACTCCCGAGAATCTAAATCCTTAGATACCTTAAAATGCTCCTACTGAGGCGCCTTAATTCTGAGTGATGATCTGACTGAATGACGAGGGAGCGTCCGACGCCTCCTGAGCGCTGAAGGCAATCCCACAATTCAGTGCTGCACAACTTTTCTCACAAAAAACTACAAACGTGGCAGACGAACGAAATGTTCTTTTCAACTGTAAATAAATTCTCGTTGATTTTAAATGTGTATAAAGGTGTAATTATACAAGTGTCGTTTATTTGTAAATTCGGGCTCGTCAGGGACAGTTTAACTGTTTTCGTTGTCTTATTAGAATCCTCTCTACTGAGGCAGCTGATCAGGTAGGCATTAGGCAGCAAGGCAGCTCACTAGGTGTTCAAACAGACCCCGTTATACAGAAAGTGTTCGCCCCTTTGTTTGCACAATATCAGGCCAATAACCTGTACAGGGCACCGATAAATCACAAGGCACAGACTGGGCGTCTGTGTAGACGCCCAGCCAGCCAATAGCACCACTGAGATTCGAACCCATAATAGACAGGATGCACTGGCTGATTCCTCCGTATTAACTGTTTTTACATTTTACATTTTACATTTTCAGCATTTATCCAAAGCGCTTTTATCCAAAGCGACTTACAGTACTGTGGCAGTATACAGTCTGAGCAATTGAGGGTTAAGGGCCTTGCTCAGGGGCCCAACAATGTCAGCCTGGCAGTGGTGGGGCTTAAACCAGAAACCTTTGGCTTACTAGTCCAGTACCTTAACCGCTAGGCCATCTGTCCCCTACGTTCTGCAAGTTTATTCAGAAGCACAAACGTCTATTTTCTATCCAATCCTGACCAGACTGAGAGTCCCTGCTGCGAAAAAGCATGATGCTACCACCACTATATTTCAGTTCCGGTGTAGGACAGGTGAGTATCAACAAATTATCAACAATTTCAATCAAATGTTCAAATAATTTGGGGGTTTTTCCTCTTTTCAGATGGACATGAGTATTAAGACGCCCCTTCTAATTACTAAATTAGAACTTAGCAGCAGTTTAGGGAAGGCCCTTTCCTGTTTCAGTAAGACTGTGCCCCAGTGCACCAAGCATGCTATATAAAGACATGAAGAAAAGCTCGATTTAAAGAACCTGAACGGCTCTGGAATGAATCGGAGCATCAACTGAGGCATACAAATTGCTGCACAAATTCCCACAGACATACTCCAAAACCTTGTGAGAAGCCTTCTGTTGTACTATCTAAAAAGATCACACAGAGGACCCACTATTCAGTACCGTTTGTTTTTAAAATGAGATTCCGACAAGCTCGTGGTCAAGCAGGTGTCCGAATACTTTTGGATATTAAAGATAATAAACTAGAAATGAGAAGTTTAGGGGGATGAATATTTTTTGAGATACCTGCGCCACCACTACCAGAGGAACAATCTGTCCGAACTTGAGCGGATGGTTTCTGCTCCGTGACCGCGTACGTGAAGCATGCAGCATCCTGCGCGACCGCAAACGCGAACAAACGCTCTTCTGCATTCAGTCCTGTCGTCTTTTGAATAACAACCTTTACTCATCAATAGGATTAGCGCAGATCCGGTTTGAGAGCTCCACAAACACCCACAAACCGCCCTCGGGCTGAAAGAATAGCTCACACAAAGGTGCTAATAATAAATAGCAATAATGGCTCGGCTTTGTTTGCTAACGCCTAGAAGGTTGTGAGTTGAAATCCCAGTGTGTCCAAACAGTCTCATTGTAGTTTGGAATTTTTTTTAATCAGTTCTGATGTTTTTGACTTGCAGTTCGTCGTTTTCTACTAGATGACGTCTGTTAGGCTGCTTTTACAATCCAAACGTGGCTTTATTATATTATAATATACTATTTATATTTACAGATACACTGATCAGCCATAACATTAAAACCACCTCCTTGTTTCTACACTCACTGTCCATTTTATCAGCTCCACTTACCATCTAGAAGCACTTTGTAGTTCTACAATTACTGACTGTAGTCCATCTGTTTATCGGCATGCTTAGTTAGCCCCCTTTCATGCTGTTCTTCAATGGTCAGGACCCCCACAGGACCACCACAGAGCAGGTATTATTTAGGTGGTGGATGATTCTCAGCACTGCAGTGACACTGACATGGTGGTGGTGTGTTAGTGTGTGTTGTGCTGGTATGAGTGGATCAGACTCAGCAGTGCTGCTGGAGTTTTTAAATACCGTGTCCACTCACTGTCCACTCTATTAGACACTCCGACCTAGTCGGTCCACCTTGTAGATGTAAAGTCAGAGACGATCGCTCATCTATTGCTGCTGTTTGAGTCGGTCATCTTCTAGACCTTCATCAGTGGTCACAGGACGCTGCTCACGGGGCACTGTTGGCTGGATATTTTTGGTTGGTGGATTATTCTCAGTCCAGCAGTGACAGTGAGGTGTTTAAAAACTCCAGCAGCGCTGCTGTGTCTGATCCACTCATACCAGCACAACACACACTAACACACCACCACCATGTCAGTGTCACTGCAGTGCTGAGAATGATCCACCACCTAAATAATACCTGCTGTGTGGTGGTCCTGTGGGGGTCCTGACCATTTAAGAACAGGGTGAAAGGGGGCTAACAAAGCATGTAGAGAAACAGATGGACTACAGTCAGTAATTGTAGAACTACAAAGTGCTTCTATATGGTAAGTGGAGCTGATCAAATGGACAGTGAGTGTAGAAACAAGGAGGTGGTTTCAATGTTATCGCTGATTGGTGTATATATATATATACAGTATGTGTCATACAGACATGGGTCGAGGGGCACAGTAGCCTCACAGCAGGAAGGACCTGGGTTTGAGCGGCCAGGATCCTGTTTGTGTGAAGTTTGCATGTTCTCCTTTCTCTTCATGTGACTTTGTGGGTTTATTCCCTTAAAAAAGTCTAAAGACATGAGGTCAGGGTGATTGGAGCTACTGTAAAATGCCATGTGTGTGTACGATGTTTCCTGCTTTTCCCCCTATGAATCAGACCCACAGTGACCCTGACCAGGATAAAGCTTTAGTAAATCGTACAATAAATAAAAATGCTACAAGGGAGCGAGATCAGAACCCGCCGATTGTGTAATCGTGCTGATTGTGTAGAACTGACGTTCGGTACTTACTTGAGTTTGTATTTGAGGGTGTACTGGGTCTTGATGAAGGTCTCGCCCTGTCCACCAGGAGCCCATTTACACGTCAGATCCTTCGTATTTCTAGACCAGCATGTCAGGTTGACGGGTTTCTCGGGTGGCACTGGGGGAGAAAACCAAGGAAACAAATCATTGCAATGTCGCCCACGGTCGAAGGATTCAAATAAAATAACGTCAAAAAACGAGTCAGCTGCCCAAGTATTCTAATGGACATCGAACTTTAGGATTATGTCGTCGCCCACTGTTGCAACGTTTTCCTCTGTGTACCGAAAACTGTTTCCTGACAAACCCAAAACTGCACATAAATGACATGTTTACACCTTTATAAAAAAAATACAAATTAAAGAGAGTTACTTACATGTGAAAATAACTCTGGGATTAATTGGAATAATAAATAAATAAAATAAATGCTAAGGAAGCTTATTAAGATCTTTGTTATTCAGTCAGAATAAGGCGTCTTAGTAGGAGCATTTTGAGGCGTCTAAGAATTAAGACAGGTTGCGTAGGATGACGTAAAATGCGTCTACATAGAGAGATCGCACGGTTTTAAGACGGACCCTATGTCATGAAAAGAATACGGACACATTCCGAGACTCCACCGAACCACAGTAAGAGCCGTTATCTCCGAATTAAGGACGGTGGTGAGTCTACAAAGAAGGGGCAAAGGCAGGAACCCCCGAAATGATGGAAAAATGATACGTTCTGATTGGATGAAGTCAAAGATCTGCAACCAACGAGGGGATCCGAAATGGTCTGAGCATCCAACCATGTACAATATTCCCAGAGGAATCCTCCCGTTTCTCAGGGGGCACTGGGGGAGAAAACGAACCAAACAAATCACTGCGATGTCTAACGGACATCAAACTTCAAGGGGCGGATTACTGGGACGCTCTAGTTAGACAAGGATTACGTCAAACTAATGCGCTGAGGCGACACAACTGGCTAACATCTCCCTCTGTGTACTGACAACTGTTAAACTGTCCCTGACAAACCCCACACTGCACATAAATGACACGTTTGCACCTTTATAAAAATAAAAATTAAAGAGCGTTACTTACATGTTAAAATAACTCTGGGATTAGTGGGAATAAATGCTGAGGAAGCACATCAAGCATCAAGCTATTTGGTCAGAATATAGGGCGTCTCAGTAGGGAGCATTTTGATGCGTCTAAGAATTGAGACAGGTCGCGTAGGAGGACGTAATATGCGTCAGATATAGACAGATTGCTCAGTTTTGAGACAGACCCTATATCATAAAAAGAATACGGACACATTCTGAGACTCCACCGAACCACAGTGAGAGCCTCTATCTCCGAATTAAGGACTTAAGCAATGGTGGTGAGTCTACAAAGAAGGGGCAAAGACAGGAACCCCTTAAATGATGGAAAAATGATACGTTCTGATTGGATGAAGTCAAAGATCTGCAACCAACGAGGGGATCCGAAATGGACCGAGCATCCAACCGGTGGAAAAATCCAACAGTGTATAATCTTCCTGACATCAGGAGAAGCTTAAGCTCCTTCCACGGATCACCAGACTGAAGCATAATTGAAGACTTATGGGAGGTTCTGGTGCACAGACCCTGAAAATTTCCTTCTCAAACTGCTCCAGACTTGTAGGACGGCATTCCAGAACGGATTACAGCTTTTCTGGAGTCAAAATACGGCAGCGCTCTTCAGGTTGTCTTCCAGAAGAACGTCCCGTAACCGGCGGTCTAACGACGGCCCATGAGAAGCTTCCCGGACAGGAATCTTCCCGCCAGCGTCTCACAGTGCTCGAACCCAGATCTTAATCTTTATCCGCGGAGCCAGAACCAGACGCACCACGCGAGATGAAAAAGCAGATCCAACGTGGAGCCGTGGAGAGCCAGAGAGTACCGACCCCCCGACTTAAATATTTTCACCAGCGGATGAGCGCTCTCAGCTGCCATCCTCGATTAAGCTCGGGCCACGAGCCAAGATTCCATTCAACTGAGAACAAAAGGCGGGCGGTGGAAGTGTCGGAGCCCGGCCGCGGCTGAGAGGACGGAGGACGCCTCGCCTCGCGTCCTGCTAGCCTGCCGCCGCTAAGTTTCCACATCGCAGGCACTTTGTCATCTCTGACAAATGTGGAGCGCCTGTTCAGAGTCTGTGTTTGCTCGACGGGGCACGGCGTCTGGCTGTGATGGACCTCGCAGGTGCCAAAAGAATGGCACACACACACACACACACACACACACACACGGGTCTTAAGGGGCTTAGAAGCATTAAGCGCCTGCGGCAACTGCAGCTCACCGAGCAGGTCTGACTCCAGCGGCTAATCTGACGTGTTTCAGCCACAACAAACAGCTGATCACGAATAAATCAACGATACAAAGGAAATATGCGTCCAACTTTGCCACAACAGTTTAGGGAAGGGCCCGTCCTGTGCACAAAGCAAGTGTATAAAGATGTAGAGAAAAGCTCAGTGTAAAGAAGCTTTGGAATGAACCGGAACGTCAACTGAGGATTTCTGGACCAAATTCCCACAGACATACTTCAAAGTCTTGTGAGAAGCTTTCTCAGAAGGGCTCAAAAGATCTCATATAGAGGTCACTCTGATTAAGTAGCATTCATTTTTTAACTAAAACGTCCAACAACCTGATCAGGTGTCCAAATACTTTTGGCTCTATATCTTATATCTTCTTTTTGAAACAGCGACAGGCATTACCCGAACGAGTTAGCATTTTTTCCTGTCGCCATGTGCAACAATAAGCGTTTACAGCTGTATAGTAACTCTAATAATTGTTTCATGCAGCATTCCTGACTTGTAGCGGCTGCAGCTGCGCTAACTGTTAGCATCTACGGCCGCTACAGTGTTCACTACTCGAGCTAATCACTTAGCGTAACAATGCGAACGCACATCGCTCGTTTTCTTTGTAACAGCCAGTGGCAGATCCCTAGACAGAGCTTTAACACAAACAGAGGGACACACTACGCTCCCTGTATTCCTCCACCGGACAGTAGGGGTCACTGCTGCAGAGACACGATCAGCATTTGTACTTACTCCCGACGTAGAGGCAGGACCCGGCGAGGACGTGGCCGCCGCCGCTGTGGCACACCAGGTTGTCCCCGGAGCGCTGGCGCGAGCCGCTCAGGTTGCTCAGAGTCACGCTGAGGACGTTGGGACCGAGGACGTTGTAAGTGCTGCTGGGAAGTCGCCGGCCGTTCAGCGTCCAGTAGAGCGATGCGGCGTGAAGCCCGTGGTCCGTACCCACCGAACACGTGGCGGTCAGGCTGGCGCCGATCCGCAGGGCCGGGTCCTGAGGGTACACGCTGGCCATCGCTGCAGACGAACACATAAAACTGTGTTGATTTATTATTATTACTTATTTATTATTATTAATAACAATAACAGAGCAATAAAACTGTCACAGTTTTGACAGATACTATATGACCAAAAGTATACGGACAGCTGACCATAAATTTGTTAGGCATCATATTTCAAAAAAACAAGGGTATTACTATGAATTCTCTTCCCTCTGCAGCAATAACAGCCTCCACTCTTCTGGATAAATTTATCACAAGATTTTGGAAAGTGCCTAAGAGAATTTAAGCCCATTCGATCAAAATAATATTTATTTATTTATTAGAGGTCACAATTGACATTCCAGTAAAACCCAAAGGTGTTTAGAGGGGGTCATGATCAGGGCTCCGAGCAGGCCTCTGTTCCCAGAACAGGAACGAGCCTTCCCTGAACTGTTGCTGTTGCACTACTGGGAAGAACTGGGACGTCAATTCAATTATGGCCCAGGACTTCTTATCCGGAATGCTCCTTTGAATAAATAGACACAAATTCCCACAGACACACTCCAAAATCCTATGGAAACTGGTACTGATGTCCAGCAAGCTCATGGTCAGGTGTCCACAAACTTTTGGAGTAATAATGTTCCGATTTATTGGCTCAGCAAGTTTGAAAGACGCAACTCCGTGGCAACAGTTTGGGGAAGGCCCTTTCTTTTTTCCAGCATGACACGACCCCCCGTGTACAAAGCAACTTACATAGAGACATACTTCAAATAGTTCGATGTGGAGGGACTTAACGCCCTGACCTCAACCCTTGGAATGAATCGGAACACTGACTGCAACTACACACATTCTCCTCTTCGCTGTTCTCAATTTCCCAGCAACCTCTACCGCCGATGTATTCACACGGCCCGCGGCGGATACGAGGTCGCTGTTTAACCAGCATCCGGCCTTCCCTCCCTCAGGCACCCCGCCTGAAGGGACCCAAATTCCCACAGTTACAGCACAAAATCTTTACATTAACATTTTACATTTGCAGCACTTAGCAGACGCTTTCATCCAAAGTGACAGTACTCAGTCTAAGCAATTGAGGGTTAAGGGCCTTGCTCAAGCGCCCAACAGTGGCAATATAGTAGAGGTGGGGTTTGAACCGGCAACCTTCTGATTACTAGTCCAGTACCTTAACTTGTGAAACTTCTATGGTTTGGGAATAGGATGTCAGACAAGCACAAGTGGAACAGAGGGTAGCGCCGTCATCTCACAGTAAG
The DNA here is from genome assembly GCF_030014385.1 of Trichomycterus rosablanca. Classification (NCBI taxonomy): domain Eukaryota; kingdom Metazoa; phylum Chordata; class Actinopteri; order Siluriformes; family Trichomycteridae; genus Trichomycterus; species Trichomycterus rosablanca. Next base: position 3,270,629 of record NC_085991.1, on the reverse strand, counting down.
AGGGGCTTGGGTTTGATTCCCTGTATGTGTGGAGTTTGCATGTTCTCCTCATGTCTGAAGACATGCAGTCAGGCCAATTGGAGCTGGAGAAATTGCCTTAAATGTGAGTGTGTGTGTTTGTGTGTGTCCTGTGATGAACAAGCGACCTGTCCGCGGTGAGTTTGCATGTTCTCCTTATGTCTGTTTGGGTTTCCTCTGGATTTCCTCCGACAAATCCAAAGACGTGCATATAGGCCAATTGGAGTGTGTGTGTGCGTGTCCTGTGATGAACTGACGACCTGTCCGCGGTGAGTTTGCATGTTCTCCACATGTCTGTGTGGATTCCCTCTAGGTGCTCTGGTTTTCTCTGACAAATCCAAAGACATGCATTTAGGCCAATTGGAGTGTGTGTGTTTGTGTGTGTGTGTGTGTGTGTGTCGTGGGATGAACTGGCAACCTGTCCGTCTTGAGTTTGCATGTTCTCCTCATGTTTGAAGACATGCAGTCAGGCCAACTGAAGCTGGAGGAATTGCCATAAATTTGAGTGTGTGTGTGTGTGTGTGTGTGTGTCCTGTGATGAACTGGCGACCTGTCCGCTGTGAGTTTGCATGTTCTCCTCATGTTTGTGTGGGTTTCCTCTAGGTGCTCGGGTTTCCTCCCACAAATCGAAAGACGTGTATTTAGGCCAATTGGAGTGTGTGTGTGTGTGTGTGTGTGTGTGTGTGTGTGTGTGTCCTGTGACAAACTGGCAACCTGTCTGCTGTGAGTTTGCATGTTCTCCTCATGTCTGTGTAGGTTTCCTCCCACAAATCCTTAGACATGCATTTAGGCCAATTGAAGTGTGTGTGTGTGTGTGTGTCCTGTGACGAACTGGCGACCTGTCCGAAGTGAGTTTGCATGTTCTCCTCATGTCTGTGTGGGTTTCCTCTGGTTGCAGTCAGGCCAATTAGAGATACTAGATGTGTGTGTGTGTGTGTGTGTGTGTGTCCTGTATGATGAACTGGCGACCTGTCTGCGATATTTCCACGCTTTCACCCAAACAAGCTCATGTTGAGGCGTCCACATACTTTTGTCTGCACAGTGTATTGACATAAGAATCCACACTTAACAGACCTCACTGTTTAAAACATCACACTAAATCTTATTTATAAATAATAATGTTAGACTGTGAAGAATGTTGATTTTAAACTCTCGAACGGCGCCGTACGGAGACGTAAAAATATTAACCGGTGGTGAAAATGTGGTTTTGTGGTAACGAATCCAAACCGCTGACAGAAAAAATAGATCCGATCTGTGAGATCTTATCCAGACCTGCAGTGGAGTCGCCCGCAAAGCCAACATACATTTGTCACATTGTTTAGACGTCCTAATTACGATCTCGGGCTCTGTTTCTGCGCGGCGGCTCGTAATGGGTCGACGCGATACGAAAAACATGCTCCTAAAAACGTCCGAATCGATCGTGTGCAGTGACGGGAAACAAGTCAGAAACGCTACAGGGACAAAAGTATTGGGACGCCGCTTTTTAACTACTGAACTCATGTGTTAGAGCAAGAACTAGTTCTAACAGGTGCAATAGATCTGTTATATAAAGGAAATTACACGGTTCCAACTGTGCAGGAACAGTTTAGGGAAGGGGGCGGCACGGTGGCTCGGTGGGTAGCACTGTCGCCTCACAGCAAGAAGGTCCTGGGTTCGATCCCCAGGCGGGGCGGTCCGGGTCCTTTCTGTGCGGAGTTTGCATGTTCTCCCCGTGTCTGATTGCGGTTTCCTCCCACAGTCCAAAAACATGCAGTCAGGTTAATTGGAGACACTGAATTGCCCTATAAGTGAATGGGTGTGTGTGTGTGTCTGCCCTGCGATGGACTGGCGCCCCGTCCAGGGTGTTACTGTGTGCCTTGCGCCCATTGAAAAAGCTGGGATAGGCTCCAGTAGCGACCCTAATTGGATAAGCGGTCAGTGAGTGAGTGAGTTTAGGGAAGGGCCTTTCCTGCTCCAGCATGGCTGAGCTCCCTGCTATGATATCAACATCAACTCAGACTTTCTTGACCCACATCATACAAATGCTGCCATCGTTTGATTAAATGAGCACAAATTCCCACAGACCTAATCAAAGTGGTGTGAGAAGTCAGCGTTTTTGATACCCCAACAACACTGCTGCACCTGCTACACTCATATCTGAACAGCACACACTACCATGTTATTACCGCGTTATTACGGTGTCATTCCAGTGCGGAAAAATAACGACTAACATCCGGTCAGTGAACGTCCCTTCCATTAATAAGTGTAAAGAGCATCACATGGGCTACAGTCAGTAATTGTATACCCACAAAAAGCCAACATACATACAGATTAGAATGATAAGATAGAGGCGCCCAGGTGGCATAACAGGATATTCTTCTTGGTTCGAAACCGGTCGCCTGGGCGCCATCTAGTGGGCATAATTGGCACTTCCTGCAGCAGATACGTTTCTGCTAGGGTGGGATGACCGGACTATGTGGGTGGTGTCTTCAAACGCTGTTTAAGGAGCCTGATAAACAGATAGAGAGGCACCTGTGCAGAGTGCATGGGTGAACAAGGGTTCCGTAAAGGGCTGCACACGGGTCAGAGGAGGCGTGAGCAGCAATATACCCTCCTCAACTGCAATCAGGGATCCTCCAGCAGCGGAAGACAAACTGACTACGCTAAATTAGGGAGAGAAATGGGAGAAAATGCATAAATAAAATAGAAAAGAAGTGTGGTTGCGTTCATGGGCTGGTCGGGTGTCTACATGGACGTGATTGGAGCCTATCCCAGCTTTTCAATGGCTGCAAGGCACACAGTAACACCTTGGACGGGGCGCCAGTCCATCACAGTAAACTAAATCATACGTGTTTTATTATCATTTAAAATCAAGCATTGTAATGTAATGATCCTAAATAAAAAAGCAGGATTAGACACAAAGAAATCCTTATGATAAATTATTTTTAAATCCTGCAGTAAATTATGTAGATTTTTGTGATCATTAAGCCTTTTTAAAAATGTTTAAAACTACAGCAACTCTACACAAACAAGTCCTGAAACTATTTCTTTAATAAAGTCTTTTTGTTTGTTCCCACGCCGATATAAAAAGACAACACGTGTGTTTCGAGTTACGATATTAGAAGCCACGAAATGAAGGTAGAAATGAAAAACAGTCCAAAAAAAAAGAAAAAAGCAGGCCGGAGCTGGAAGGCTCGAGCTCGCTAACGACGGCAGCAATCACTATATTTATTTTCTCATGCTGGAGAAAAGGAAACGGGATCCGGAGAGGTCTCGTGAGGTAAGGATGGAGGAAAGCTCGGGCCGGCTAAACCAAGGCAAACACTCGGCAGCTCCGGTTTAAGCCCCGGATTAAGCACGATTGAGAGGGTGTTAGAGGAGGACCGGCTTCTGACAGTATCACTCAGCGCTGGGATCCGATCGGGCCTGCACGCCCGTTTGCTGTTTATGTTAAACCGAAGCCTTGAGGGAAGGGGGGGTGTAGGAGGGGGGGTTGAGTCGAGTCTCCGGAGGGCTGAAAGTGCGCGGCGAAAACGTGTGTTACCACATTCTCAAGTGCCGTTAAATCTCACACCTGACATCCAGGGTGTGAATGTGACCGACTTAATTACATGTAATTAGTCTCTGCCTTTTGATTTCACACCTGTGCGTGCCACAAACGGCCCGGAATGACGGCTGACAAAAATGATTATGGCTGCGCAGACAGATCCAGAGGAATCCCCGGACGGGACGGGACGGCTCGGGAGGAATTAACACCTGCAGCGAGCGCCTAAATCCAGCTGGACTGGAATAAACAGCAGCCAGCGCTGGGGAAATTCTACTGGTCCGTCACGGGATGGTTTCTCTTCTCTGTGAATAAAAGAAGCCGTTCCCTCGAATTTAGAGGAATTTAATAAAACTGGAGCAGCTCTGACTATAAAAAGAAATATCATTATTTTTGGAATGAAAGCACGGCTGAACTCTGGTGTTGGTTTAAAACAAAAGCGTTTTCATTTAAATCCATCTGAACTCTGGATTCATAAAGCATAATAATTAGGAATAATAAAAGGGAATTAAATACCTCAGGAATAATCATTTCTATATAATAATAACAGCTAAATGAACTCGACTAAACACTTTAACCTGGAATTAATTGTTCCGTTAATCAGAAGCAAAACAAACATAAATAATTTAGACATCTGATCCATATCAGACCAGATCTGAGTGATTATGTGCAGTGAATGCTTTTTCTAGCTTTAAATAAAATAGCTTTTTAAATAAAAGCAGACCAGACCTGCACCAGAAAGCTTCATTATTTTTGGATCTTCTTGGACATCTGTTGCAATTTGGCGTTCAATAAATTAAAGTAATATTCGGTCGGGCATTTGCAACCAGATATGATTAGCTGTGTCTGAGGGAGGATCGAGGCCCCGTGACGGATTGCCGTCCTGTCTGGGGTGTCTTATTGCGTTGCGTCCAATGATTCCTGACCTACAGCAACCCTGACCAGGATAAAGCAGTTGTGAAATATTAAAATAATTAAATGAATAAATGGTTAGTGGTAGCTTTGCAGTTAAGATACTGGACTGGCACTGGTTATAAGTCAGACCACTGCCAGGTTAACACTGTTTGGCCCTCAAGCAAGGCCCTTCACCTTCGATTGCTTGTGCATTTGGTCACAGATGCGAGTCGCTCTGGGAAAAAGTGGAACCCAAATCAGGATCAGACGCCGAATCAGATTCTGCATGTTTTCCTTTTATTTGTTATATTTCTTTAAAATAATCAGACAATTATTTCGTCAGAATGTGAGTTTTAGTCTAGAATTCGATTTAATATAAACGTAAGAACGAAGGTTTGCATCCAAAAAAGCTAAAACGTCACGGTTCATCACGTCTAACGTCGGGCAATTTTACCTTGACTGTTCAAATGTATAAAATAAAACAGAACCTCAGTAGCTGATATTTTACCACATATTAAAAAAACACAATAAAATTAGCACAGAATTGAAAAACAGCTTGACTGAACAACAAATAAAAAGCAACAGTCGTTACAAACACGTTCATTTATCATGAACAACGTGCCAGTCGTAATTTCACACAACCAGTTCACTCTTTAACATACTAACACATTCAAATGACTTTTTTATTTCTTTATATATTTAAATTAAGGAATTACGTACGTTATGTAGCTCATGTAAAAGCAACATGACGGCTGGAAGGTCAGATACAGAGCACATGATGCCCTGCTGCACTACACAATATCATCTGTTTTTATCGTATTTTGCGTTAATTTGTGATTTATTTAATGTCACGTGGGCTTAAATTTGAACTAAGCCTTGGCGCGCACACACACACACAGACACACAGACACACAGTTTCAGTAATTCCAGCAATTAAATACATACAAATATGTGCAATTTGGCAAATTAACTTACATTATTATGCATTATAAAGGTCTGACACCTCTGGTTAGGTGTTTTGTTAAGCAAGTAAAAGTAAGTAGACATGAGTGAGTGAGTAGGTGAGTGAGTGAACGCTTCCTCCTCACAAACACATTCGTAAACAGAATTTGAAAACCATGAAAATGGCCTTTAATTTTTGATTTAAATATGTAGAAACTGTGCAGTTTGGCAAATTAATATACACTATAATGCAAAAGGTCTGAACACCGATGGTTAGATGGTTTTGTTAAGCAAGTAAAAAGAAATAGACGTGAGTGAGTGATTTTACTGTTATTATTTTGCACTGTTTTTATTAATATTTTATTCTATTTTATATTTTTGCACATGTAACTGTTTTGTATATATTTGTTCTTTCTTACTGTTATTTTTATTATTTCTCTCTAACATGCTTTGGCAATACGAATGTCCTTATTTGTCATGCCAATAAAGCTTCTTTTGAGCTGAGTGAGTGAGTGAGTGAGTGAGTGAGTGAGTGAGTGAACGCTTCCTCCTCACAAACACATTGGTAAACAGAAATTGAAGCGATGAAACTGGCCTTTAATGTTTGATTTAAATATATAGAAACTGTGCACTGCTGTGCAGAAACTTTTGCACTTTCGGTTCCATAAGCCAGGCACAGCAGAACCCTGTCTGAGGCACAGACCGAAGAACACGACCCGCTTAACGGCACACATTCAGCGCAGTCTCAAGACCAAAATTCCAGTTTTTTAAACGACACAGGAAATAATCGCAGCAGATCCAGAGGAGTCTGGAAAACACACACACACGCGGCTTGACTTTTCTGACTTGTCACCGCTCTGCCGCTTCGAACCTACGGAGGACACAGCCGGTCTCACAGAGCAGCCGGAGAGCAGAAGAATCCACGGCCTGGCTTCTGACGATCAGCTCTTTTGTTTTTGCATTTTTATTTTATAGGCTTTTACATTTTGGTTGGAAGAAAATACAGGTAACTGAGCATTTAAGTGACTTTTCACGTGCTTTTTGAGATCGTCCAAATAATAAAAGCTCAAAAGTACGTCATGAGAAAGTCATGGGAGTCGAATCCCGAAATGCAGAAGCTACAGAGCAGCTCGAGAGAAGAAAATCATCAAAGAGTCGAAAGTATTAAAGGGTTGAAATATCTGGCGTCAATTATATATTTATGTATTTATTTCGTTTTGTTCATGTTTTACCACCATGTTATCCTGGTCAGGGTTGTGGTGGGTCCAGTTTCCAGGGAATCACTGGACAAAATGCAGTCGCACACCCCAAGCAGGACGCCAATCCTTCATGGGCCTCGGCCGTCTTCCCTTTCAGACTCAGCCAATCACGTCTGTGTGTAGACGCCCGACTGGTCAATAGCACCGCTGGGAATCCAAACCCTGGATCCCTGGCTAGCATAATTTACCCCTGTGCCAATATATATGACATATGTATGTCCACTTTTTCACTTTGTTTGCTTTACTACATTAGTTGTTTGTGTAACAGAGGTATTCTCAATACCGTAGTAGTATTCCGAAAGTAAACAGACGTCCTGTTACAGGATCACGTCCTGGGGCTTTCTTTTTAACCAATTAATTGTTTAAACTATTTTTATATATGATCACAAGTATGTGGACACCTGACCATTAGCTTGTCGGATATCCTGTACCAAAACAGCAAGCATTACCATGCACTACTGCAGCTATAAGCGTCCACTTCAATTCTAAAGCTTTCTACAAGATTGTGTCTGTGGGAATTTGCCCTTATTCCAATTCATCCCAAAGATGTTCAGTAGGACTGAGGTCAGGACTCTTAAGGTCCTCGATACCAAACTGGGTCTTTACGGACCTTCCCTTTGTGCTCAGTGGAAAGGAAAGGACCTTCCGCAAACTGTTGCCTCATTGTTGGACACAAAGACTTTATTGTATACTGTTGATTTTACATGAGTTAGCAATGGTTGGTGCTTTGGCAATTAGTTACTGGCTTTTAACAAAGAGTTTATGACTCATGCCAATGCCAGGAGCACAGCAACCCTGATCAGGATGAAACAGGTAACAGTGTGAAAATACATCAGTACATAGTCTCTCTCTCCCTATCTCTCAATCTTGAGACACGACGATGTGGTTAAATCACAAGAACAAATTTATTCTAAATAAATGTAGAATCAATTTTTGCTCCATTATTTTCAGTAATTCTCTTGGTTTAAAGCGAGTCCACAGAACCGCGGGGTGTTTGGGTGCGTCAGTAAAGCATGTGTTTGGATGAATTATGTCCTGACCTGCTGAAACCCTGAACCCCTTCAGACTTGTGCAGATGCCAGTGGTGGATTTGCAGTTTGTGAGATATATGGGTAAGAATCTGGACGGGAGGACGGAGGAGGACGGCGTGTTTCATGTTGGTTTGGTTTGAAATGATAAATTTGTAATATTTGTAATATGAATTGGATCACTTATATAATTAATATTATAAAATACAGTGTTTTTTTTTTTTTTTCCTGGATATTTTGGCCACTGGTTTTATGAGGGTACCATAAAAAGTTTTGTATTATGACATTTCTCAAAGTAAATGATAAAACATTATTATACTTCCCAATTTTATATTCCTTTTCCATTGAAACAACAAAGGCAGAAACTCTTTTGTCACTGGTGTTACCTGTTTTGTCTGGGCAGCTTAAGGTGTATTGAAATAAATCACATCAATATCTGGAAGTACCAGTTTTTAGCAAGATCAGCTTTTCATTTAAAAAAAAAAAAAAAAAAAAGGTCCTCGGTGTTGCAGTGACTAGTGTTACACTACCAAAACCTCTTTAGTAATTAATTACAGTAATATTTGAAGTTAATACTGAGGTTTTTTTTGTTCCAAGCTTGTCACTAGTGTCACTTTAACGTGTCTAGTATGTCTATCTGTTGTCCTGTATATGCTCTTGATATATTTGCACATTGGAGCTTGAGAAAGGCGATCTCGTTCAGCTGTGCACTCCTAGTTGTATAGTCTAAATGACAATAAGGTTCACTTTGACTTTGACCAGTGTTATGGTTGTGCTGGTCATTAAAATGTTCCAATTTGTAATCCTGACTTGCAGTGATTCTTAATTCTAATTATTTTGAGGAAGATTCACAACAGGACACTGTGAGCTTTTAATAAAAGCCATAAAATAATGATAATAACTTTTACATATATATTGATATATACAGAGATATTTATTATTGAGACGAGATGTGAGACGTTTATGAAGCTTTTTCTATGATTGTGCAATATTTTGATGTAAATACTGCATGTGCACTGAGAACTGCAATTGTTTTCATAGTTTTCCTGTTCCAAGTTGTGCCGTCCCTTGTGTTTCAAAATACCACATAAAACAAGCTTCTAAGTATGTCCAAGAGAGTGGACGTACTTCTTTTAAGGACAAAGACTATACTTAGAAAGAAATATACTTTTTTTGAGCTTGATTGAGCAATACAACTGTAAAAAAACAGATAATAACACTGATAACTGTTCTACATGTAAATACGTGTAAGTACCCACTGGAGACTCGAACTTGCTGTCCAGCTAAGAAAAATAACACTTTTGTTCCTAATATTTTGGTCACTTGTGTTATGTAATATCATAAATAAAGATATTTTGGTATGAGAACACAGTACAAGTGTTCTGTCTGTATAGAATTAATTAAATAAGTAGTCAAATTTGAGAATCCTTAAACGGTAATTAATAGAAACCATAATATTATATATAGTTTTAGGTCTTTAGATTGTTACAAACCGGTGTTACTGTTCTGTTTTTAATGTGTAATTAATCCACTACAGATACCAAAATGCCCAGCTGAAATTATTATTATTATTTAATAATTTGGTCTCTGGGGTTACATGCCAACATAAATAAAGGAATTCTGCTTTGATATCAGATGTTTTTACATCATTGTAAAGCAGAACCATTTTAAAGCTTACAAATGCTAATATGACACCATAGTTTATTATTTTATGCATCTTATTTGTCACTGGTGTTACATACTTTAAGGAGACTTAAAAGATTTAAGGTTAAATTCATTTCACATGCACTGGTTGCAAGTTTGCAGGCACTGGTGTTGCAAATAATTTAGGGCATTTAAAAATAAAATAAAAATAAAAAAAAAAGCAAATGCCCCTCTGGTCAGCCAGTGACCCATTTGTGACCCAAGTGATGCTGGGCAAATGAGACCTGGCACTTTTTGGGTGCTTGTGTCTAATCTGGTTCACAATTAACAGAATCCCATAAGTGATGTTTTCATTACCTTTGTATTGATGCAATGCAGCCCAGATATGTGTCTAATAATAGAACAAATAAGTGTTCGATCTGAACACACACACACACACACACACACACCAAACAGCACACACACACACACACACACACACGCCACTAAATATTTCCAAATCCCCAAACTACCCTGAAAGTCGTACTCACGGGTGGAGGAGAGCTCGCAGTGAGCTCCGGAAGCGCGCAGCATGAAAAACAATAATAAGCCGATGATCAGATCCCAGCAGGCGCTTCTGCTCCACATTATCAGTTCGAATCCCGAAATCTGAACTTGCGACTGAACTTCTCCTGAGCTGGATTTCGGAGGTTGTGTAAGACTCCGCAGATCCGCTTCACGACGCGTTTCCAGCCCGACTCCGACCGTCTCTGAGCGCACAGGTCGAGCAGAGAGCGCTGCACACAGAGTCCGGTCCTATCCGGCGAGTTGGGTCGGGACACGATGGCGAGATCGCGCTCCTTGGTCCGGTTTGGTCATCGTTTAGCAGGACGCGTCCAAGTTTATGAGAAGCGGAGCGCCAGCGAGAGCACCAGTGGGCGGGGCGAGTGGGCGGGGCGTTCGGGCGTCGTAGGCCCCTCCCCTCATGTCGCTTCCATCCTTTCATCCATCCATTCATCCCACCTACTGGCATGCAATGTGACTTTAGGGCTTTTAGGGCAAGCGGGACAATCTTGGAACGCCCTTGGCAAAAAGTATGTGGACACCTATCCACGAAGTTGAATCAGTACAGCTGGAAATCAGCTGCATTACAATACCAACTGGAAATTAAATACAATACAATAAAACAATAAAAATTAAAATTAAATACAGGAAGACTGGAAGTGCAACACCGAGGCTGTCTACAGAAAGGGCCAGAGCAGACTTTATTTTTTAAGGAGGCTCAGGTCCTTCAATGTATGCAGCAAGATGCTACACATTTTTTACCAGTCTGTAGTGGAAAGTGCAATTTTCTATGCAGCTATCTACTGAGGAAGCAGCATTAGAGCCAAAGACTCCAAGAAGCTTAACAAGCTTATCAGGAAGGCTGGTTCAGTGCTGGATTTTGCTCTGGAGCCCCTAGAGCTAGTTGTTGAGCAGAGAATTTTGCACAAGCTGCTCAATGTAATGGACAACACCACACACCCGCTACACGACCTGCTGATTAAACAGCAAAGTGCCTTTAGTGGAAGGTTCCGCCAACTCCGCTGCAACAAAGAGCGCTATAGGAAGTCATTTCTGCCCACAGCTGTGGCAACCTATAATAACTCGCACTGGTGCAAGAGAAGGACGCAGAACCTATAACACCCAAGAAAGACAATTTAACTTTCAGTTTGCACATGGTACTGTTTTATTTGCATAGTTTTAAATTGCTCAACGTACGTAACTGCACCTTTAGGCTTCCCCCTTTCTTTTAGTTTTAGTTCTTATTTTTTATATTATTATATTTTATTTTATTTATATATATTTTATATTTTTAGATTTTATATCTTACTTGTATTTACATTTCTGTCTTAATTTAGCTCATTGTAATGTCATTGTGATGTTTGTAATAATTGTAATTGCTGCTGCGACACCACAATTTCCCTTCGCGGATAAATAAAGTACTCAATCAATCAATCAATCAATCAATCAATCAATCAATATAAGGTTGGGGTGTTCACCACCAGCTCAGACTGAAGAAGTCACTTGGATCTCTACACCAAACCTGTGTCCAAATGAACTGATTCAACTTTGTGGATTTGTGTACCTGGATTATTGAGCATGCACCTAATTATTGAGGCAAATCAATTCTTTAAAAGGCATAACATTATGACCACCTTCCTAAATTTCTGTTGGTCCCCCTTTTGCTGCCCCACACACAACAAACTGCAATGTGACTTTAGGGCTTTCTTGGAACGCCCTTGGCCAAAAGTATGTGGACACCTATCCACAAAGTTGAATCAGTTAATCTGGAAATCAACTGCATATAAGATTGGAGTGTTCACCACCAGCTTAGACTGAAGAAGTCACTTGGATCTCTACACCAAACCTGTGTTCAGATGAACTGATTCAACTTTTTGGATTTGTGTACCTGGATTATTGAGCATGCACCTAATTATTAAGGCAAATCAATTCTTTAAAAGGCATAACATTATGACCTTCTTCTTCTTCCTTGGCCTTTGTCCCGTTCGGTTGCGGGGTCGGCTCTCAGCGGATCGTGATCCGCATTGATTTGGCACAATGTCCGGATGCCCTTCCTCTCGCAACCCTCCCTATTTATCCGGGCTTGGGACTGGCACTACAATGCACTGGTTTGTGCATCTAGCGGCTAGATATCTATAGGACATTTCAGTGTTTCCAATTAGCCTGGTGGCATGTTTTTGGACTGTGGGAGGAAACCAGAGCACCCGGAGGAAACCCACACGGACACGGGGAGAACATGCAAACTCCGCACAGAAAAGACCCGGACCGCCCCACCTGGGGATCGAACCCAGGACCTTCTTGCTGTGAGGCGACAGTGCTACCCACTAAGCCACCGTGCCGCCCGCATAACATTATGACCACCTTCCTAAATTTGTGTCTGTCCCCCTTTTGCTGCCCAATACACAACAAACTGTGATGCTCTGTGTATTCTGACACCTTTCTATCAGAACCAGCATGAACTTCTTCACTGATTTGAGCTACAGTAGCTCGTCTGTTGGATCGGACCACACAGGCCAGCCTTCTCTCCCCACGTGCATCAGTGAGCCTAGGTTGTCCATGACCCTGTCGCCGGTTTACCACTGTTCCTTCCTTGGACCATTTCCTCGCCCATTTTTCCTGCTTCTAACATCAACTTTGAGGATAAAATGTTCACTTGGTGCCTAATATATCCCCCCCACTAACAGGTGCCATGATGAAGAGATAATCAGTGTTATTCACTTCACCTGTCAGTGCTCATAATGTTATGCCTTGTCTGTGTATATGCCTTCAAGTTTGGAGGAGGCCCATTCCTGTTCCATTAAGGTCCATAAAGACATGGTTCATGAAGATTCATGTTGGAACTCCAGTGGTCTGCTCAGAGCCCTGACCTTAACCCTACTACAAAGCTTTGAGATGAACTAGAATGCCAATTAGGCATAGGAATAGTCAGCACTTATTCCTGACCTCGCAAATCCTTTTTTGACCAAATAGGTGCACTCCAAAGCTCCACAGACACATTCCGAAATCTTGTGGGAAGCCCTACCTGGGCGGGCCTCAGAGTAGAGGCTGTTATAGCCACAAACAGAGGCAACTCCATTTAATGTCCTTGATTTTGTATGTTATTTTGTGGCACAAAAGAACAGGTCATCTCACAGCAAGAAGGGCCTGGGTTTGATTTCCTATATGTGTGGAGTTTGCATGTTCTCCCTGTTTAAGTGTGGGTTTCCTCCGGGTGCGCTGGTTTCCTACCACAAGTCCAAAGACATGCAGTCAGGCCAACTGGAGCTACTAACATTGCCCTAGGTGAGTGTGTGTGTGCCCTGTAATGAACTAGCGACCTGTCTGGGGTGTTTCCTGCCTTTCATCCAATGAATCTGACCCACTGTGACCCTGACCAGGATAAAGCGGTGGTAAAACAGACAATAAACCATTTGCATTTGCATTAATATGTAATTCACAATGATTAAATCAATCGACTGTCACATGCCATCTTAGACATCAACAAGTGCACCACTTCTTTTCACCTGCAAGTTATAGGGTCTCACAAGTGGCCGTATTACATACAGAGAGTTGTGAGCTGCTATACGTAGGTCAGCCAGCAGTTGCAGCAGAAATGAGGAACCCATTCGACCTTTTACTCCCTCAGGCATAGCCAATTGTGCCTATTGGTGCCCAGGCAAGGTTGATAGCTCAAGATCTTCTTGTTTTTTAAACCGAGCTTGTCTTTATGTCTTTATAGAGCTTGCTTTATGCTGGAACAGTAGAGGACCTTCCTTAAACTGTTGCTGCAAAGTCAGAATCATATCACTCCCTTATTATGACTAAGTTATTACACCTGTTAGTAGTTGTTGTGGCTGAAACACATGAACTCAATAATCAGAAAGGGTGTCCCAATAATTTACAGTCTCTCTCAGTCACCATCTACATTATATGGTCAAAAGTATATGGACACCCCTCCTAATTATTGAGTTCAAGTGCTACCACAAAATCTGCTGCAACTAGGTCCCAGTTTGTGGGTATAACAGTCTTCGCTCAACCAATTCAATCAAAAAAAGCTGTTTTCAAGCAGACAAGAAGGTCTGACTCACGGTGGATGTTCGTATTCATCCCAAAAGTGTGTAAAGGGGTTGAAAAGTGGGCACTCAAGTGAGTTCGATGTTTGATCTCAATGTGCTGCACAGCAATTCAAGGCACCAGTATAAGGGATTAATATAGCCAGGCCTTCATGTCCATCATCAGTAAAATCCCCACAGACACACTCCACAATCTTGTTAAAAGCCGTTCCAGAAAAGTGAAACTCAGTATTAATGCCTCTGCTGTTGGAATGGATGTTTAACAACAAGGTTTTCTATTAAAGAGCATCTGGTTAACTCCAATAAGCTGCTTTTGGAGCAGATGAGCAGGACTTTGCTCAGATGAGCAGGACTTTGCTCATACTCCCCGTGAAAAAGCTTTAATTACAGTTTATTGCGTGGATTTAGTCTGTAGGTTGTAGAGACAGCTGGTCGTGATGCATTACTCAGCATTTATGTAAACAGAAGCAGAAGCAGAGGCACTTTAATTGAACACAAGGTACTTAAACAGCTTTTAAACCACGCATTATTGCGACTGAAAAAGTTCCATTTGGCTATAAAAGACGGCACGCAAAGTTTCGAGAGCATTTCGGCTAACCACAAATATGTGAAACGTTCTCTGAGAGGCAGAAATTAAAGCTGTCGTGTTCTTCATTATCAGCCCATGACTGTTCCATGTTCTTCAGAGCCTATTTTACACTGCTGCCCCCCTATACAGAGATTGTTGCTTATACAACGACTACACTTATTCTTTGTAAAATAAAATAATTAATTATTACTACTGATCATGCCAGTTCCAGGTTGTATTTTTTTTCTATTTTTTATTTATTTATGCATTTTCTCCCAATTTAGCGTAGTCAATTTGTCTTCCACTGCTGGGGATCCCTGATTGCAGTCGAGGTGGGTACATTGCTGCTCACGCCTCCTCCGACCCGCGTGCAGCCCTTAGCGGAACCCTTTTTCACCCATGCATCCTGCACAGGTGCCTCTCTATCTGCTAATCAGGGTCCTTACACAGTGTTTGAAGACCCCACCCACTTAGTCCGGCCATCCAGCCCTAACAGAACCGTGTCTGCTGCAGGCACTGCCAATTTTGCCCACTAGATGGAGCCCAGCTGTACGGTGTCAATGCTGAGTTTTGGACTGGGGAGTTTAGAATCTCGGCCCTGGCGTGCTAGCACAATATCCTGCTGCGCCACCTGGGCGCTGAGAAGGTTGTATTTTGAGTTCTACCCTTCCATTGAAGCACATGCTCCAAATGATTTGATGGTGGATTTGATCTTCCTATCAGAAGCTTGTTTAACTTTAATATTAATATTGTAGAAATATTAGTATTTAATATTTCTACAGCCATGGTTTACCTTTTATTAATAGGACTATGCCGTAGATTTCCAGCAGAACGTCTCACACTAAGTACCACTGTGACAGTGAGACATATATCATCAGAATTAAATGAATGTGTCAGAAGTTCAATTCTTCTTCTTCATCAAGGCTAAACTAAAATGTTATAAGAAGCTTAGCACTCTGAAACGCTTTACCAAAACTAGTTATAATTAAGTGAATTCCAAACTATCAGGGTGACCAAAATGGACCACATAATCAGAAGACAGCAGCTTCTGCACAGATACTGAATATGCTGAATAAAAAAACACTTTTCAGGGTGATAAAAAATGCAAAACACTTGCCATGGGCAACATCATGTTTTACACACTTTGGTTACATTCATGACAGGACAGATAGTTACTGGTTACACAAGATTCATCAGTTCAAGTCTTTGAAACTTTGGCTCTTACAGGTTTTCAGCAGATTTGTGTTCTTGGACTGTTGTTTACTTAAACTAGAGGTAATGTTCACTGTGGAAGCGCCTGCTAAATGCTGAAAATCTAAATGTAAATGTAATATCAAACACAGTTATGGACAATTTTGTATCATCAATTCACCTCACTTGCATGTCTTTGGACTGTGGAAGGGAAACCCACGCAGGCATGGGAAGAACATGCAAACTGGCCACTCCACCTGGGAATCAAACCCAAGACCTTCTTGTTATGAGGTGACAGTGTTATCCACCAAGCCATTGTGTCTAGGTTTTACAGTAGATACCAGGTAAAGGTCCTCTATTTCAGAGTTAAGCTCCTGCATAGAATAAACTACACCCCGATATAGGAAGAGCACCACTCCATTTATCCAAGACATGCTCTGGTTTGAATATTGGGAAGGAGAAGTGCATACTGCAGCAGGACAGTGACCAAAAGCATAAGCTTTGCACCAATTACTTAAAGACCAAAGACGATCAAGAAGTGATGACTGTCACAGACTTTCCTCCAGTCACCTAAAACCACTGAGTATTGAGGATCATTCTCAGCACTGCAGTGACACTGACATGGTGCTGGTGTGTTAGTGTGTGTTGTGCTGGTATGAGTGGATCAGACACAGCAGTGCTGCTGGAGTTTTTAAATACCGTGTCCACTCACTGTCCACTCTATTAGACACTCCGACCTAGTTGGTCCACCTTGTAGATGTAAAGTCAGAGACGATCGCTCATCTATTGCTGCTGTTTGAGTCGGTCATCTTCTAGACCTTCATCAGTGGTCACAGAACGCTGTCCACAGGGCGCTGTTGGCTGGATGTTTTTGGTTGGTGGACTATTCTCAGTCCAGCAGTGACAGTGAGGTGTTTAAAAACTCCAGCAGCGCTGCTGTGTCTGATCCACTCATACCAGCACAACACACACTAACACACCACCACCATGTCAGTGTCACTGCAGTGCTGAGAATGATCCACCACCTAAATAATACCTGCTCTGTGGTGGTCCTGTGGTGGTGCTGACCATTGAAGAACAGCATGAAAGAGGGCTAAGAAATCATGTAGAGAAACAGATGGACTACAGTCAGTAATTGTAGCACTACAAAGCACTTCTATATGGTAAGTGGAGCTGATAAAATGGACAGTGAGTGTAGAAACAAGGAGGTGGTTTTAATGTTATGGCTGATCGTTGAGTAATGTTACAGGATGCTCTTTGGAATATTGTACAATCATGTGGAGTCCATGCCAGCTCGAGTACATGCTGTCATTAGAGCGAAGAAGCAAATGGACCAAATACTAAATACTAAGTTCCACATTTATTTATTTTTTTGTTATATGGATTATAAATGTATCCAATTCATGTACACCGGTGAGCCGAAACATTAGGACCACCCATAAAAAATTATGCATTGATGTTAAAGGACCTACTGCTAATGTCCTGGTACCAGATACTCCTTCAGATGTCTTGGCAGGTCAAAAGTCTTGTTCATGTCTCAGCAGGTCAAAGCTGTTTTAACAGCGTATTAGGTGGGTGGTCCTAATGTGTTGGCCAATTCTTAACACACCATTTAAGTGACCTAAAGTTCTCAAGATTTATTCTGAATGCATTAACGGCTTTGTGGAGTTAAGGAGGCTGCGCATGTAATATTATTCAGTGTTTTCTTGCACAATGATATATGAATGTCATACAGGTTTGTAGACAAGTGTGTGCATTTTCAATAGAAAATGCATCTGGAGAACATCTGGTTCTCAACGGATTCACTCATTTGTGTTGGCTTATGTAAACTGCACTAAAGGACTTTCTCAAAATAGCAAAAGGTATTTTAAAACCCTGTTGAGTAAAAGTAAATGAAGCCAGAGTTTGGAGACTACCTATAATATGCATCTGAGGCACATACTTTTCTGGACTGGGACCCATTTACTTTTGGAGGACACATTCTTCTTATTTTGCGATCGTAATTATTACATTAAGTAAATTACGGACCGGTTGAACGTAAACGAGCTCTAAAACATCATCTGTCTGGTAGAAATCTAGCTAAAATAGAAATGAGCTTAAATAAAAGTCGGGATCATCAGTGGAAGCAGAACCTCCAGCATCAGTCGATGTCATGACCGCAGTTTGACTAACAGCAGCTGTGAGTATTCTGATATACAGGATTTGGCTAGTGACTCACATGCCAGTGAAAGTGTGTGTGCGCCGAAACAATAACTGTGACAGCCGGCTCGGCCGTAGGTCAGCCAGCCACAATGCAGCACATTATCCACAGCAGACAGGACTCTTGTTCGAACTAAGTTTACCGCTTGTCCCATGGTGACACTGTCTGGTAAACGAGTGAGTGGACTTCCTTTCCCGTTAATAGGCAAACTAAGAAGATTTCTATTCACGGCCTCTGACTGGGCCAAGGACAATAAGTCTCGGGGAGTTATAGCCTTTTCGGGGAAAGGCTATGTCACCAAAAGATGAATGACACAGCTGAAATCTGATTTTTTTTTTATTTTCTTTATGCATTTTCTCCCCTTTTTCTCACTTTTTTTTAGCGCGTTCAATTGCCCGATTGCGTCATGCTTCCTCTCCAACAATGCCGTTCCCTGCTCTGATTGAGGAGACGTATGCATCTTATCACCTACACTTTGACGAGTGCGGTGCAGCTCAGCGTTGTGTACGGAGAGACACACCCTGAGAGCACTCTTTTCTCATCTCTGTGCAGGCGCCATCAATCAGCCAGCAGAGGTCGTAATTGCACCAGTCATGAGAGAGAGACCCCATGCGGCTCGTTGTTCATGTGGCCGCTCAGCCTTAGCCGGCAGGCAGAGCTGAGATTCGATACGATGTATTCGAGATCCCAGCTCTGGTTCCAGCGTGTGTTTTTACCGCTGCGCCACCTGAGCGGCCGGAAATATGAATCTTATATGATTGGGGTACTTTCAGCATGTGTACAATTATATAAAATATAAAATATTTAATAGTAATATTTAATAGTTTGGTCCATATTAAGAAGTAAACAGTATTTCTCAGAGTGCTTCAATATCCCACCACAAACCATTCACGAGTTGTAGACAAACACTTTAAGAAGGACTCAAGCTCATTTGGAGACAAACATTGGTCCTACTAAAACGTCTTGGTTTAATATACTGTTCATGTGCTGTTTGATTTTATCATTTTACTAATAGTGGCTGGCTTATTTAAACAGATCAGATTGAGTCAAGGCTTCCCAGGCTCCGATTCATTACAGGAAAATAAAGGGCACGTCTGAGATCAGAAATGTGCGTAATGGCTGTTTAACGTACCAGATTCCGTTGATTAGAACATTGTGGATGGAGTCTGTTATGTGGAAAACATAATGGGCTTCCTGTCAGGTAAACTTACAACCTAAATCACTGATTTTGAGAAAGATTCTGGAAGGGTTTAGATGTTGCCTCAGGGTCTTCTTCTTTTCTTGGTGCTCTTTCCTTTCCACTCAACAAAATTAAAAGAATCTGCATTTCTTTCTTGATGAATCCATACAATGAGTCTCTAAAGTTACATTTACAGTTGCAGTTGGATCTATAATGCAGTATAATTGGTGTTGGATCAGTAGTGGCCCACATTATTATTGTTGTTCTGTTGGATTCTGTATTGGGGTACAACATTGGCCTCACATTATATTACTATATTGCTCACATTATATTCTGTAGTAAAATATATTGGTTACCTTATTCACTGGTGGACTACATAATTTGCTTTATATTGAATTCTAAATGTGTATATTTCTGGTCTGTTGGAATTCGTGATGTGGTATATTGTTAGTCTGTTGGATTCTATTATGAGTATATAGCTATTTGGACCTCTGTTGGATTCTGTATAAAGATACAATACTGAGGTACAAGTCAGTTATATACCTAATTTACAGAAATTAAAAGCCCAAAGACATACGTCTTTACAAAACCCAACAGTTCAGTTGGATAATCCGCTAGCACACCAGCACCAAGATTCTAAACTCCTCGGTTCGAAACTCGGCGTTGCCATCGGTCAGCTAGGTGCCATCTAGAGAGCATAATTGGCAGTGCCTGCAAGGAGGGATGACCGGAATATATGGGTGGGGTCTTCAAACGCTGTGTAAGGACCCCGATTGGCGGATAGAGGCGCCTGTGCAGAGTAAATGGGTGGAAAAGGGTTCCGTTAAGGGCTGCGCTCGGGTCGGGGGAGAAAAATGCATAAAATATATATAAAAAAATACAATGCATCCCATTACAGCAGGAATCCAGCAGGAGTCCAATAATATACCTCATTATGAGATCCAGTGGGACTCCAACAATTATATATCTCATTTTATACAACAGTTAGTTCTGACCTTACAATCTGATTGGTTAAGATTGGTTCTAACCGTGCTGATATTTGTGATAACAGCACGGCCTTTTCATACCACAACTGTATTACTCCGCTGACGCGTTGCCAGTAACAACATTGCACATCCTACAGAGCAGCCTTTTTTTCTAACTGCACAATGAACTGAAGTGTGCAGATTAACAAATACAAATAACACAATAACTCTAACTAGCATTACTTTGTAGTGTTAAACTATATGTCTTTTTTAGCCTACTGTGTTAAGGCAGGGTAGGGAATTTTTACCGTTGCATAGAAGCAACTCATTCGTAGTGGCGGAAGGTATTGTCAATATTAAAGCATATTTAATATGAAATTTAGGGCTTCTTTGATTTATTTTCTTTCTTTCTTTTGTAAAAACTGTTGTATAAAAGCAATAGAAAACTTGAGGTCGTGTGTTATCGCGAATAACATCACGGCTGTAATGATCTACACACTCCCTCTCGTGTTCTATTGCTTAAATAGAACCCAACAGCATAATTCTTGATCCTTTGGTCCCCATTATAGATTTAATCTAAGGTCAGCAGTGAATCTCATTATTATGCTCCTTATTATGGAATCTATTCAACCAAACTCATCATAGCTCATAAAGAACCCTCATATTTTTATTTCCAACTTTCTAAACATGTTGTAAACATGCTCCACGAAGCATTAAGGCTGAACCTATGAGACCATCTATTCTCCAGAAGCTTTTTTTAAGACAGCCAACATGAGTGTAATGAGATTGGGGGAAGCATTGGCTATCAGGATGCAGTGATTTAGTGGGTGAATGCTAGCATGTGGAACACATTATCCCACCGTAAAGTTTTTAGAGGGGGTGGGATTCTGTCCAGGATCTCGGGGCCAGTCCTGGTGCCGAGCGTGAAAGTCTGGCTCCGACTTTTTTAAAGCGATTGGCTGAACATGAAGCTGATATGACAAAGCGGTTACAACCATCATCCAGTGGAGGTTGAACCTTAATCCGACCCACCTTAGCATTATATTACCAATCAACTTGGCAGATGCAGACTTATCCTTTAAATCAAACCGGCAAGACCCCAGGGCGCAATTGGCTCATCCTAAATCAGGCCATTTCCTTGTAATGTACCGAGACAGTTGGAGACCCCAGCAGAGCAATCCTTAGTGATTGGGAGAAAGTGTTTGTTTGAAATAATGTCGGGACCTTCCAGGACTCGGTCGGGCTTTGTTTACACACGTTAATGTTTAATGCGAGGCATTACTTCCAGGGTTATCTGCTCAGGCCGGTATTATCTCAGAGCAAAGACGAGTCAAAGAAATAAAATCGGATTGTAATTTTTAAGGCTCATGCTTTGGATAGTTTTGAAAGGCAGTAAAGCTCCTTGGGCATTCTTTGCAGTAATGCATGGCAGATGCATGTCGATCACATGCTGCGTGCTGATACGATCGAGCAAAAGTATAGCCAGGGATCGGTGGATAATGTACTGTAGGGGTGGAGGAGGATGAAAAAATGATGGTCTGAATTACCAAATGTCACGGTATATCATGTTATTTGTTTACAACTTTGTGTCTTCAGAGAGGATGACATTCAGTTAGAGTACACAGCGCCGGTGCCAAGTATTGAATTATTGACTGCACTACACGGCCAAAAAGTAGGTAAACACACCATTTAACTAGACGCACCTATTGCTAAGAGGCACATAGGTACAAACAAACACACAGCAATGGAATCTGCACCGACACTGGCAATAATACGGGCTCATCCTGGCACTGGTGATCCCAACAACTGAATATAGGCCCTGCTAGATTTCCAGATACTAGTACAACCTGTAGGAGCGTAAAGCAACACAATTATAATGAAGAAAACAGCATTTAGCATTGAGCATTGAGAGCTCAGTGCAGTGGCGTAACTAGGAGCTCATGGACCCCTGTGGTGGAGGTGTGGGAACAAAGACACACTACAAGGTAGAGTTCACTTCAACTGTTTAGTCAGGACTTCAATGAGCATTACAACACTTTAGACTGCCTAGCTACAGGACCTTAACTACTTATTGGGTTCAGTACTGGGACCATTTGGCGAGTCTCATATACAAAACTAACTAACTGCAGAAAGTCCAAACGCACATGTATAGACCGGGTGCTGCATTCTGATTGGCTGAGCTGAATGTCACTCACATATAGCCGCAACACTGTTGTAATATAATAATAACGACCTGGCGAGTGCAGCCAATGGGGGAGGGGGGTTGGGGGGGGGGGGGGGTTGCCGTGCGGTGGGGGGGTTGAGTTCATGTCGTGGAGGGCCCCCCCGGTAAGTACCCCCCTGGCTCAGTGATTAAGATACTGGATTAGTAATCGAAAGGTTGCTTGTTTAAGCCTCACAAATGCCAGATTAAGCCTCAATTGTTCGAACTGGGTCACAATTCTGAGTTGAGATGGGTAAAAAGCATCTGTTAAATTCCATAAATGTAAATGCACTTGAGTTTCCGTCACGTGACAGACTGTATTTCACAAACATTGTTTTTTTTTTTCACCTGTAAAAATGGGAATTGTGATTGTGGCAACACATGGAAGACGTTAGAGGACTACAGTGGGTACCAAATTAAATAAATGGACATTATTGGAGCATTTCTGATGTTTTTCCTGGTCATATGAGCTATAAAAGATAAGTTTATATTTGTTCTTATATATAATATAACTTTAATATAATTAACAAACTGTAGCACTGTCGCCTCACAGCAAGGTCCTGGGTTCGATCCCCAGGTGGGGCGGTCTGGGTCCTTTCTGTGTGGAGTTTGCATGTTCTCCCCGTGTCTGCGTGGGTTTCCTCTGGGGTGAGGAGAGGTGAATTGGAGATACAAAATCGGCCATGACTGTGTTAGACATTAAAAACTTGTGAACTGATGATGCTATCGTTAGTGTAAAACATGACGTTAAAATCCGTTAAATAAATAAACAAAAATATTATATTGCAAACTTTCATGCTTTCTCTTGCAGATTTTCTCCTTCTGTAAGTGATTTATTACACCTGTTAGCAATTGCTGTGGCTGAAACACATGAATTCCTTAGAAGGGGTGTCCCAATACTTTTGTATATAGTGTATTTTTAT